>NW_009924041.1:0-79371 GCF_000696875.1 Nestor notabilis | reverse complement strand
AAGCATTTTTTTCTCTTTTGTACTGTATTTGGAGATTTTAGTATTGTAACGTGCAGTTCCAATATTCGATGTGCTAAAAAAATAAGAAGGGATAGATGTTCATATTTAAAATATTGCATACAAAATATTGTATATGGTACAAGAAGGTAAAAAAGCTATCACAGCTTGCAATGCCTGCTAGACTAACAGTAATAACTACAATGACGAAAGATAGATTGATTTATTTTGTAAATGGCCTTGAAATCTGGGGCCATATACAACTGGTCAAAAGTAATTTCAGGCGGTTGGTGGTTTAAGTGCATTAGCAGAATACTTACTGATGGTTATTTTCTTTATAATATTTACTGTTCAGTTCAGCTAATGCAAAACACTGCTGGAGTCACAGTGGGGGATTTGGCAGCTAGAGAAACTTGGAAAGTCTAGCAGTTACAGTTTAGGAATGTGCCGTGCACACCAAAAAATGCTATCGTGTATATACAAATCTTAGCATGAACCCAATCAAGAATTAGTATTCCATCACCCCCACCTGCTCTGAGTCAAAGTGTTGGTTTTCTTAAGGTAACAGCACTCAATAGAGTCAG
The DNA here is from genome assembly GCF_000696875.1 of Nestor notabilis. NCBI lineage: Eukaryota > Metazoa > Chordata > Aves > Psittaciformes > Psittacidae > Nestor > Nestor notabilis. Next base: position 78,790 of record NW_009924041.1, on the reverse strand, counting down.
ATATTCTAATTCAGGTATTCTAATAATACTTCCAGTGGAGAACAAATATGAAAGGGAACTCTGCTCTCTTCATTTTCCAGATGAATTTAGTTTCCATGCACTCAGCTCTGCCATTCACACTGACCTTATTTTCTACATCAGTTGAAGACAATCCACATGCAAAATTTGCTTCAGTATCAGTGCAGGTAATATTTCAGAAATGTTTCAGGAATTTCCAAACTAAGTCATGCTATGCAGGCAAGGCTTTAGCACATAGTACTTCTGATATTTAGCATCCTTATAAGAAGATAAACGTACAGAAGAAGGAGGTGAAAAATGAGAAGGAAGCCCCTAGTTTACCTAATTTACTGTCTGTTTGGTATGAAGTTTTAATCTCCTTCACAGTTTCTTTAGTGTACAGTTTCTTTCAGGAACAGATACTCCACAAGACCAATGAATGAAATTCAAAGAGTTACTTCCCTGGCAGGGAATGGAAGAACATCATCCAAGAAAGATACTGTCTGCTAAGTGATGACGACAGTGATGGTTAAAGCCCTGAGGGTTGAAGATAGGTACCAGCCCAGAAAAGCATGAAGTATTCATGGAGCATTTTGAAAAGAAAAAAACAAAACAAAAACCAGCAAAACAACAAACCACTGGATATTAGTGCTGTAGAGACATAAGCATTTGAAGGATTACGTGTTTGCCCTCGACCTCACAAGCTCAGTGCTTCTGATATGTTACGTACTGCCAGAGGGAACTCAGAGAAGGGACTTGGCTCTGCTGCTCCATCCCACATCTGTGCCTTTTAAGTGATGAGAATCTGTTCCCTAGCAATTCTGTGGTAACATCAAAACCTTGTACACCAAAGAAAACATGAGCAACTCAGGATGAGCAAGGGCAATGGTAACAGTTGGGTTGGTGAGTCCTGTAGGGGTCACAGCTCCCAAAGGTCTTGAGCTTTAATCTCTAATCTTTTTTTTGGGTTGTTTTGTTGGGGGGTTTTATATCTATCCTGCAATTCAATGCAAGTGCAGCTTGGAACTGCACAGTCATCCTTTTTGGGGAATTCCATTTATAGAAAGAAGTATAGGAGTGAAAAAGAGCAAAAAGAGTCTAAAAGTGACTTAAACATTTACCAGCAACCCACATTTAAAAGTAAATGTCTGAGTTGATAAAATGCATATATAGTAGTAGAAGGTAAATAAGTTCTCTTTAGAAAAAGGCTTCATAGGCAAGATTATTTGCCTGTGAAAATGCATTAAGAACAAATGAAAAAGGGTGACTTGACAGGATACAAAATGACAATTGCATTGCATTAGATAACAGGACCATTTCCTGTTTGCCAGCTGGTAACAGAGAGCACAATTTGTGGCTTGGTTTCTTATTTGAGAAGCCAGGACTGTAGAGAACCCTACAGTTAGTCCATATATTTATTCAATGCACAGCCTTTCTCTTTGCCTGATCTGTAAGGTGGGAGACCACACAAAGCCAGTGCTCTTCCACAAGAGTCATCCTTCTAGTGGCACTGAGAACCCACTTTCTTTTGGAGATCATATACCATTCACGTTTCCCTGAGCTTTACACTTGGAAATTTCCTAATACAAAATTGCTCACCCTTGAGTGACTGCATGGTCTGAGGGGGAGCCTGCTATTAACCCCATTCTGTGACACAGACAAAGCCCACCCAGAGAAAGGCAAGAGTGTTAATATGTGGAACACTATTTAAACAGCCTCAAAAGTTACTTTTCCCTTTTCTCATGCAGGGCTTTATCCTGAGTGCATAAGCATTGATGATTCATTGGATTCTGCATAGTAACTTTGCCACACTCGGAGGTGTAAGCAGTGGTAAGAAACACAAGACCAATTTTAATTCTTACTGGAAATAGACCCTTCTCACATTTGTGGTAGTCATTGATCAAAGGATCACAAAGTCTTATAAAGGGGAAAAAACCCTAGCAGCCTTTTGCTTTATTTTTTTATTGCAGTCAGAAAGCTATCCTTTATTTTAAGTTTCAGTTGTATCCTGAGGTTTTCAGCCAAGTTTTGTATCACAAAACAGAGCATGGACCATCCCTTTAACTGCAGGGGAGAGAGAAGGTCTATTATATAACAGAAGAAGTAAGTTGCCCCTTCTCCTCAGGGAAGACGGTGGATGAGCCTATTCTTGCTCTTCATAAAGTAAGCACAACACACTGATCGGTCTGTGAACAACAACTGATTTGGCTGAGAAAGAGAGAGAGGATCAAGTAATGTTTTAGATCAAGCTTTCAGACACTTTGAAAAGGTAACAGGAGGTTTTATTCATTCAGAGAAATCTGTGGTTATTCAAGTAACTGAAAGCATTTAAGGAAGGAATGGCATACAAAAGAGAAACATTAATTGGGGAGATCGTAGCAGTGTAGATCTATTTTTACAAAACCCAAACACATTTATATGTAGCCCTTCCTTTGAAGCATTTTAAGGCACCATTTCTTTCTTCCTTATCTGAGTAATTGACATCTTCATTCAGCTTCGACCAGCTGTTGTGTGAATTTGTAATCGTTTTATTTCTTTCGGGGGAAGGCTTAGTCTTTTGAACTCAAGGAATAATTATTATTGCAAAGCAGTTTTCCTTTTCCAAAGGGACTGCTTTGGGGTCACTGCTGCTTCCAGCCTCTCCAGGCAGGAGAACAATGAAGGCGTTGTTGGTGCTGGAATGCCATCCCTTCCAAAGGGGCTGGCACTTTCTCTTTCTGCACTCCCCTCTGCATATTGAAGTGAATTGTGCCGAATCAATAGGCTTTAAATTAGCACTTCACTGCTTGCAAGTGTCTGGAAGCTAATTTTAAATCCTTTGGGACTAAGAACCTTTTCTACATCTTTATGTGCTGGTATACCCCTCAGAGTATAAGGTATAACTCTATGTGAGATGAGGAGCTATTATTCTACTGGGAGAAGGCTTGTTTTCATTGACAGGACATGGGATTATCATGGAACAGGGATAGGAGCTGCAGAAGAAACAGTGAGTGCTGCTGCCAGTAGTAATCATACCAGTAAATGATCCTACTGACTATCAGACATGCAAATGGATTTAGTAAATCCAAATGACTCTATAAGCCTAATAATTAGCATGAAAAGTAGATTTTTAATGTTGCATCTTCTTACATGTTCAAAAGCTTGACATGTAATCTTGCGTCATACAGAATCTTTCTTTATCCAACCTCTTAATAGAAATTTCAAATAACTTTAAGTTTAAAATACTCTTCTTGACTGAATATAGAAGGAACAACTTTAAAAAAAAAAAAGAGGAAACACATCTTCATGCACTGAAAAATCACAAGAACATTCCTTTTGTATAATACTTTTATACACAGGAGAATCTGTGCTCGCAAAAGACCAGAATTTACACCTGCTTTCTTGTGCTGCTTGTTGGTGTTGGGCTTCTTCACATGGGGTTTAGGAGGGAGGGCAATAGTCACCTTTTCTGTGTCTCTAACATCTGAATTTATTAATAAGTTCCATGGCTTTTTTCTTTTTTCTTTGAAATATAACTGTTGCTAGAAGAATGAAAGATTAATCTTGTGTTAGATAGCAGTTATTGGGAGGCAAGAAATTTCATGATACCATATCTATATCTTGTCTGGAGATGAAAAAATATTGAAGTGAGAATAGTTTGAGGGATTAATTCTGGTGCTGGATGTCTCAGCAAGGAGAAGAAGTTAAGTAAAATCATGGGATTTAGAGAGCTAAAGAACTACAAAGCCTTTCCCAAAGTAATATATGTTCCAAAGTTCTTAAGGAACTGGAACACGTATTAATTTATCACAAAACTGAAATGCTCCTCCTCTTGAAGTGTTCTGCTGTGCCCCATGTACCATGGCTATGAATACAGCCATTAACACTAAATTGACCAGCATTCAGGTCTGGGTATTCAAGTGCTGTAAAAAGCAACTGGCACTACCTAGTTGTACCTTTGAGCTAACATTAAAAGGATCAAAATACCTAAATAAAATCAAAGAATCCCTGATGCAAGTGTGTCTGTAGTATTTTCTGGGCACTGTTGTCAGTGAGTGGAGTCTTAGAGTCCAGGTTAGCAGGAGGGTGGAGGTGTCCCTGGAGAGCGTGGCAGTAGATTTGTGCCATTTGTAACACCTTTTCAATAAGCAGATACTGGTGGTCACCATTCAAGAGAGTTTGGTGGATTCTGGGGGGACTTTTATCTTGGTTTTCTTAAGTTTTCCTCCGCAGTATGTCAGATTTAGAGCTCCTCTTGCCAGGGCTGGACAGTTAAGCACTTACTCGAAGCAGCTATTCATGGACTAAGCCTAAGCTGAGAAAGCTGCCTCCTCTCACTTTGCAAGGCAGCAGCAGCCCCAGCAAGCTTTAAGCATGCAGCTACAAACAACAACATACAGACAGGCTCGCCTGGCACTGGCTTGGAGCAACCACCTCATCCGGTGACTGCAGCAGAGTACTTGAGGAGTACGGTCTGCAGGCTGTGTGATGTCCTCTGGTCTACCAATGCCCAAGTCAAAAGCTCTTTAACAAAGGTCTATGTAAAGACTGAATGCTGCCAAAACCTCTGAGGGTCAACAGGGATTTCCATGCCATGGAGAACACCAGCTATGTCTCAGTCAACAACACTGGAACATAGTTTTAGGATTTTCTTTTTGGTACAGAAATCTGGTAAAACATGTAAGAAATGTTTGCATCCCAGACTGTGTCTTTAAGGGACGTGAACAATGCAGTGATAAGACGATGGGGTGAAAGCAATGGCTGAAAGGCAGCATCAGCGAAAACACTGCAAGGAGCAACAAAAGGTCACGGAAACCGCAGGATTCCTTGTGCTCCACAGCTGTATACAGACTACATAAACAGACTTCTAAAAACTAATTAAATTCAGAAGCGCATTTTGAAGAACATCATGTCAAGCCAGAGACTGAGACATTGCTCTTACTCATTAGCACCCAGTACTGCCCAGTATATGTGGCTTCCAGCAGGTTTATAGGCCAGGGGAACTCTGCTATTTCTAGGCACAGATGGCTTTACTTTCCCCTCAGTCTGTTTACCTGACAATCACAGTTGGTGAAAGGAAGCCTAGTCATATGCTAATTCCACCCAGGCCAAAGAGAATATGAAGTTGCTGGGGGCCCAATCCTGTAAATGAGCCCCTGTTGCAAGCAAAACCTGGAGCACTCCGCTTCTTGGGGTTGCAGTGTGGGGACCGCTTGTGGTCTTTACACAAGGATCCCATTGGTGGGCCTAAGTGTTTGTGTTTGTGCATAGACGAAGGTTACTATTCCTGGGATTCGTCTTCCCATCTTGTAGTGCTTTTTTTGTTGTTTGTTTCTCTAAAAAGCTTGACTGCTCTTGTCCTCAACAGCTTCTTGGAGAGGATTATAAAACCCCAGTTACACATCTCCTCCGTGAAGGAATGATAATAACTGCAATTAAATTCTGCTGCCCTGCTGCACAAAACACTCCAGTCCTGATGAATTACAGACATAAAAATCACTCACAGTCTCAGAATCGTACGTAAGTGAAAGAAGAAAACTTTAAAGTGTGCAAGCACTTCCTCGCCTTGGACCATGGATTTGTTAAAGGTCAAAGCCTCGGGGATGCTGAGCAGCTCCGAGGTGCCCAGCACATTGTCAGACCTGCCCCAGCCGTGGGAACAGAGCGTATTTCTTGACTGTATGCCTGATCTTGCTCTCCTTGCAGTCAATGGCAAAACTCCACATCCATTTTAATAGTGCAGGATTGAGCTTTCTGTGGCTGTGTTGCGAATTCATTTGAGATTCCTAATTAGAGCTGTGTTTAAATTGCCAAAATCAAATTTGACTCCAGATACATATTTTCCAGTGTCTGGTTTACCAAGACAAGAGGGTTAGCCCTGAAATACAGAGTAAATTCAGTTCCAAGTGTTTGTAATTTTAAGAGTATTTAAGACCAAGGATTAAAGTTAGTATTCATCTTTCAGTCTTTTCAGAGAGGAATGAAGGAAAAGAATACTGAGTATGACTGAGATCCACTACATAGAAAGATCTAAAAATTCTTCCATAGAAAAATAGTAATTTTTGGAGGAAAACAGGTTTCTCTGCACACTGATAGAAAGATTAATATTAAAAATCAGGTATTTTAAATCCAATAAGGTCCAGGGCTGGGAGGCACAAACCTAGCCCCACACTAGTTTAGCCCATAGGCGAGTCCCTGTGCCTGCTTCCACTGTTCTAACAGTTCATTCTGGCACTCACCTGGTTTCTAGGTGTCTTTAGACAAGGAGGTTAGAATGGGAGCATCCAGTTTTTCTTATCAATCAACTCCCCAGTGACTGGCACTCAAAATAAGCCGGAGCTGCATGGCATAGTACAGTGCGATGTAATTGGTTTTGGAGTGGTTTGAATCATTTAAGGCAGGTACAGCCTATGCAATCCAAATCTTTGTTAAAAACCCTAATTGTAGGTAGGTGAAAAGTGGGAAGGAATAAATATAAGTTAATACCCTGCAAACTATCTAGAGTTCCACTGATGTATATGTGATATGTTCTGAGTTACAAAAAAAAAGAAGAACAAGGAGGGTCACCTGCTAAGGTTCATTTTTATAACCATTGTATAAGATTTCTGTTTGAGACTGAAAGTACATTAAGCAGTCATGGTCTGTCAGTGACCTTATATTTAAGAGCAGAGAGGTAATACGGGATTATTGGTAACACACTATTTTACAGGGCATCAATAACCATGTGTAAGAAATTACCATAGAATTACAAAGTTATTACATGGTTATTTGTGGCTTTGCCAGATACAATGTTACTTGATCATCCTTAGATTAATGGGGTGTTGATCGGGTTTGGCCATTTACCTCCATTCTAGGTCGTAAACCTGATGTTAGCTGAACTAAGTTCCCAGTCTAGCAATCACAGCATTTAACATTTTTTTCCCTCCACAAACAGAAATTGCTGTTGGGAGGTATGATAGGCTCCATCCCAAGGAAGCAAATCACAAAGTGCTCTGGTTCTTAAATGCAGACACTATTTCAGACATAGGCTTTCAAAAAGACTCCATCAAGACCTTTCCAATAAATGCATGTTATTTTATATTCCCCACAGTCTGTAAACAGATTCTCGAAGTTTGGAAATGCGTATTTTCCCAAACTATTTGGATTTTTCCATCAAGAGAACTCTGCTTGCCACCACCCTTCTCTGCACTGTAAATGGAAATAAAATTAACGAGCTAAATTTCATTTAACACATGACTTTTATGAAGGCAACATTCTTGCAAAGCACAGACCTATTGTTCATTAAATCTTAGTGTAGGTAAAGCCAACAGACACGAAGTATGGACTTGGAAGACTGTAGAAAATTCTTATACACACATGCCTGTGTGCGTATGTATATTTATATATATATGTGCCCACATATGCATATGTGTATATGTATATATCTGTGTGGTAATTAACATTTGCTCGTGGATGCTATAAGAAACCACAGGTGAGCCAGAAATTGAGGCCAATGCACTGCCCTTGTCTGTTTAGAATCTTTTCAAAGACACGTCAAGCTGTGGACCAGAGGCTTTGGCACAGAGGCTGGCCATAACCTCTGCAGTTTAAACACTGATGGCAACAGGCTGCTCCCTCCCCGCCTTGCTGTTTTTCTAATCTTTCTCCCAAAACCAAGGCAGATTGAGCCCAGTCCTGGCACTGGCTCTTTTCTTTACTTTATACTGAGAGATCAATCACAGGGCCTGCAGCTGACCAGGTCTGAGAGAAGCGTAATAGTATCCTGCAGCAGTCTAGAAAGTTCACCATGGTGTAGACTTTATATTTCTTATGAGTGGGAGTTTAAAGCAAATTTAAAGATTTTAGGGTAGATACAGAGTTGAAATTCCTATGTGCTTAGGTTGGCTTTATTGGTATACCTCACAGCAGCAATAAAAAATGAAACAATTTCTAAAATCTATTGCAATTCTAAAAGAGCTTGACCTTGCCTTCCACCTTGTTGAGTAATAAGTGAAAATACTGTGGTCACAGTGTGTTATGCTCATTTTGTACTCACTTTACAAAGCTGTAAATGACTATAATGCACAGCTTGGGTCATAGACAGAAAAAAAAGCCCTCATCTCCTGGCCAGCAAGGGTCATCCTGTACCTCACATGACCCTTATTACAGTCCGATGGGTGAGAAAGTATGGGTTTTTATTTAATCAAAGACATGCGGTGAAAGAACAGGAAAGAATGCCTTTGCTCTGAAAACACTTTTTAGAGGAGCAGCAAGGATTCGGCAGTGCACGTGCAGTCCTCTCAGCTGTTATTTCACTCTGCCACTGGCTCCCTCTGCCATCCTGAACAAACTCATTTCTTGATATCTCAATCTTGCCTGTATCTGAAATGCAATAATCATGCTTCCTGTCTCTATCAGTGAGGGAGGTAATTTGTTAATACCTGCAAGCCACTTCAGCTTCTCAGCTGAAAAGTGCTATTCACACTCAGATTTTTATATTTGGAGCTGAGAATAATGGTTGATATTCAGCTGTGCATGCATCTTTAAGGCAGCTCCCGTTCTCCTTGCTTAAAACGTAAAGCTCTGAGCTAATTGAACACCTTCCCCCTATCCCATCAAAGTGACTGGCATTTTTCATGTTGATTCAGCTATAATTCGTAAGTTCTTTTCCCTAAAGCTATGGGGGAACTGAAGGGATGGAGGAATACTCACAGCCTCTTTGCCTGCCTGTGGAAGTTGCGGTCTCCTCTGCTGGGAGGCTGCTGCCCGGCACCGGGAGCGGCGAGTAGGAGGACAGGGGCTCTGGCAGGACTGGCAATGAAAGCTCTCATCACCATCTTTTAATCAAACACACCAGCCCTCCTGTAAGGGGGGCATCTGTCAACAGCTCTGGCAATTCACTGCTGAAAGTCCTGCTTGCACCCTAGTCTAATTCAGGAAACAACTCTTCTGTAAGAGTGTTAATATTGGCATCCAGCACCTGATTCCAGCTTATATTTTAGCAAATAATTTCTCTTTCCTTTCACCAAATTCATCCTCAGTGGAAATTAGAAATATATATTGCCATACTCTTGAAAATTCCTGAATAAATCAAGGGCTGGGAGATTTGAATTTATAACAGCACCATCCATCACTCCTAGACCTCCACAACACTAATTCTCTGTTTCTCTTCCATCTGAAAGTAACCTTGGGGATTAAGTACTGTGTATAAAAGCACCCCATATTTGTTACTGAGAATGTTGGGAATATGGCAATTTCACCTATGTAAATTTGTCATTCTACATTGCCTGAAAAGTGCAGTTTCTAGATATGGAATACTTCTACCTGTTCTTTATGTTGTACAGGTTTTTGAGACTGTAACACTAAAAAACACACGCAGTTTCCACTCCTTCCAACTCCCACTCAAAATTCCCTGTTTAATGATTTCTGGTTTGAAATTGCAAACCTTGAAATGTGAAGTCATTGCTTACTGGAGCCATCTGAGTGGAAGGCACAGGGATTTGAAGGTGGCCTAAGCATATTTAAAACCCAAATGCAAAAAATGCTTGATGGTTGTTTCCCAATAAAAAAGAAATGCATCTTGTAATAGCTGTAGCTTGATAATTAACTGTCACACACAGGAATTAAAAAAAAATACAAAAGAATTCTAAAAAACAAGAGGAGAAAAAGAATATGTGAGTATTGTATAGCAAGAATATGACATATAAAAGGTCTTGCTATGCAAGGATTAACATACTGAATTTGAGTAAAAGAGTGGGAGAGGTGGCAGAAATGAAAGCATAGAAATAGAAATTATTACATCTAACTGAGAATCAAACCAGGGGAGTCTTAAATTATAAATGTCTCAAGCCTCAAAACCTCCAGCATTCTGATGACTTTGAACACCACTGCTCCTGTGTGTGAAATGATGTGTTTGGGTGCAGAAAGTAGCTTTGGAGGCCAATACACGAGCCAGCTTCTTAGGAGGGACAAGTTAGGAGTGTGGAGCTGTTGGCTGTGCTCATGCTTTGCCTGACAGAGCTCCTTGAAAATAAACGTGTCTGTACCCAGCAATCACTATGGGGCAGAAGAAACCTGTTCTCCCTCGTCAAGCGTAGCAGAAGACGGCTACTTTTCCTATGAAGGAAGGACCATCTGCTTGTGGTCTTTTGCAGTGGTCTTTTCTGATTCACTGTATACTCCAAAATGGCCTCAGGGTGGCTCAATGGACCCTAATTTATACCCATTGATAAGCACAATAGCCATGCCTTGACTGTAATATGCACCAATGTTAATGTCAATAAAACTATAACCAAAATTACGTGCAGAATTAGGACTCCAACCTGGATGAAGTCTGTTGTAGTCCCTATTCATGTTATTTTCCATTTTGGGAGATAATCTTCATCTGGAAAAGGAATTAAAAGCTGCATGTCTTCTAATATAAAAATGTAATAAACATCAAAAGATATGAGGAAATAAATGAGAGAAATGGACAGAAGTTTTAGTCTTTTCTGGAATTCCCTGTAACTTCATACAGCAATTATTATGATATATTTCATAATTTCTTACAGCAATAAATACATATTTTTCCCAGGAATTGAATTCTATGCGAAAGAAAGAGGGAAAAATATCTAAAATGAAAGCCAGGCATATTTAATGTAGGTTACAGTAATAAAATCTCAACCTCTGCAACCATCAGAATCAATGTTACTGTAGGGGTCTGACCCAAAATTCACTGGAGTCTGGGGAGAGATTCGTCCTGACTTCAATGGGCTTTGGATTAGGTCCTGCAAGAACAGCCAAACCCTGCAAAAACTTGTTCTGCCAAGTTCAAAACCAGATCTCTGAATATACAAATAAAACTGAACCTCAATATCATCTCTTCTTGCAATAAATTCTTCTAAGTCCATTGGGTAGAAGGAGCTGAGATTTCACAATACCTAAAAGCTCCGGTTCCCACATTCCAACAGAAATAAAGAAACCTGGTGGGGCTTTACTGGTTCCATCTTTTCTTATCTCTGGGGAATACTGAGGACAAGGCTCCTCACTCTGGTGGAACTCACTCTCCGTTCCCACGTGAAAGTGGGTAGGAACCTCTACCACAATTACAGTTCATAGGGCGGGAGAGAGATGAAAAATGCATCCTTCTTTTATTTGGTTTCCTCAGAGATTATAGATACAAATCCTGTGCCCAGATGGAAGGGAGCTTTTGGGGAGTTTTTTGGTTTTGGTTTTTGTTTCTTTTTTTTTTCCTGTTGCCCTCCCCACAACTTCTTGGCTCCCACCTCTTACTTGAAAGTCAGTTTTATTTATTTGGGGAAAGGTGTGGGCTGGACACTTGCGGCCATATTTCATGTATTTTCAGTCTTATGACTTTAATTGCTCTGTTTTTTTTCCGTTCATCATTTCCCTACTGCATTCACTCATCACTGCAAAACCAATAAATCCCAAGAATAATCCCCTGGCTCCGTAGCATATTGAATGCACTTAGTGTCCTAAGGAGAGCTGCAGCAGCCATCACACCTCCCTGACTGTACTCACTGTGTGAGCACTCGCTGTCTGCTTCACACTTGTCTGGCACGTGCAGCACCAGGGCTGAACTGATACAACCGTATAGATGGTCTCTAACGTAGCTGGCAGGCGTTCAAATACGCGTTTATTTGGATATTACAGCCCTGTTTGATAATGTGGGTCGAGGGATTCCGTGGGGATGGCTGGTCTCTCCATTGCTGCTGGCCTGTGCGGGTGTAGGGTTTAGGCGTGGGTTGGAAAAACAGTGATCTTCAACAGATTTTACTAGCTTTTTCAGTACTTGAAGAGTAACAAGTATCAGCAAGGCCCTCATTACAAGGGGCAGATTTTTCTAAACAGCTCTTCCTGTCCTATTCCTCTGCCAATAATACTTTAATTTAAATTAAATAGCATCAGGAGAACTCAGTAACCTGGCTCACCATGCTCCACAAGCAGTTTTGTTTAGTGAGACAAAGGGATGGTGCTTCTACTTTCATTTCTCACGGTTAAGATTATCATCTGTCTTCTGTTTATATATGAAAACTTAAAACAAAAATGGATAATGCTTAACTACATTTCTCTCTTTTTTTCTCTTTTTACATTGCTTCATATTTAAGAAATCTTTTTTTCATGCAAAGTAGCAAACTGCAAGGAAATGGGTATGAAATCTTTCTGTTTACAGGAAAATCCAATATTGACTTTTCTTTACCCTTTTTACCTGTACACAACAAGGCAATGTTTTGATTTTTTTTATGTTTTTAATCTAAATATGTGAAGAAATAATGGAAAAGCAGCTTTCGATTCCTCCCTCCTCCACTTCATTCATTACCCATGACTAAAACTCATAGCTCATATTAAATACAGAAAAAATTACTTTATTGGGGGGGAAGGGGGAGGAAGAAAAAGAAATAAGAAAAAAGATTAAACATGAGTGAGCTAAAAGGGTTATGTGTCCTTTGGTAACAGAAATATCTCAGGGGGGTGGCGAGTCAGATTTTGTGAGAAAATCCACTGTCATTACTGTTAAAATTATTTTAGTTGACTTCAGAAACACATTTAAAAATAATTCCCACACAGACTCCCTTAATGTATGTAATACCATATCTCCATATGCCACTATAATACCTGCCTTTAGCATTCATAATCCCCACATTTTTCTTGTATAATATATGCATAATAATCCACGCAAACACATAGTTTTGCTGATTTAAACACAGGCCATATTTAAGTTTGCTTTCTGTGGGTCAGAACACAGGGATTTAAGTTAAAGCAATAGCGAATGTCATGTTTTTCTCTGGTTAACCTGGACAAACATCTCCGGATGGAGTGTTCATGTATCGACTTCCACACACTCGGCAGAACAGGTGACACTTTTACCCTATCTGATGTACCACAGATTTAATATACACGGTCGCTGGTTGAACAGCTACGGAACAGATGACTCCCCCCAACAAATCTATTCATTCTTGATTCCCTCCAGTTTAAGCTGCCAGCTAGTTTATCCTACATCCATCTAAGATGTTTTCATTAAAACTGATTAGCTGTTGAAAAGAGTAAAAGGGGATGCCGATGAGTTTTGCTCTAAAATTAGCCTATTTTTTTCTTTTTTCTCACAAAAGTGGTTAAGTTCACCCACAGCTATTTATTTCCATTTCAAAGCAGAACCCAATCATTATGTATAAGCCAGAAAAAAAGTGGTCATAGAGAAAAAATTCTGATTATAAGCATATACCCTTACTTTGCCAATAAATCCGTAGTAAGATTCTGTTACTTCCAGATACTAATTAAGAACTTCATCTCCCCAGACCTACATACCTGTACTATCTAGCATTAAATAGCATTGGAACCACTTTTTTCTCTTTTTCTTTCCCCTCGGTTAAGCCAGGAGAAATCATACTCAGGAAAAGGTACAACTGTGAGTTCTAAGACGGCCTTCAGAATGTGATGGTGGAGCTCTGAGGTACCCAGGGAAGCTCTCTGTTCATGCTGCCAGTGTTTACTGCCTGACAGACCCCCGTGTTCTCTCCCCATTGTCTTGCAGATTATTCCTTCAGTAGAAAGAAGGCAATTTCTATAGGAGAAGGCACTTATTAGGTTAAATGATACTATTTTGGGAGGGGTTAAGAGGGTGGCAAGCATCGCAATTTTCAGGAACTTGAGCATTTTTTGTGCTAAAAGGCAGAGAAGAACATCCTCTTGACAGCAGTTTGCTTCTTCCCTGGCTGCATCAGCTTTTTTTTTTTTGAACCGGGCTTGCATCTGGTCTATCTTGCTATGTGACGCTGGCTCTGACACATGGAAGTAGCTCCGTGCAGTGATTTGCTCAGAATTAGAAAGAGGAAACTCAAAAAGATGTAGCAGAGAGAGCTGATGTCCAAATGTTTGAAGAAAGAGAACTTATGGGGATTGAACTTTCTGTAGCCAAAACTACTTCGTTTCCTCTGAAGATTGTTGATTCACTGTCTTTATTATTTTAATATGTCTCTGTTAAACTAACAATATATTAGGAGCCAAATCCTCAGCTGGGATAAATTGTCTGATTTATCAGCCTACCTTCATGACACCCTTTTTAGTCTGGCCTGCAGTGTTAAATCCCACTTCAGCTTCATCAGTAAAAGCCTTTTCCAAGTGCTGGAGGTAAACAGAGGAAAAGCCTTTTCCTGTTGTTGCTGATAGTGCTCAGAGGCTTACCATGGATTTTTCAGGCTAAGGATTTAATTGCGAGGTCTAATCTGAGATGTCTTTAAATCTTGGATGTTGTTCATTAGACAGATATTTTCTGCTTATTTTTCCAAAATTTAAGCATCACAAAAACAAAGACGTATAATGCTGGAGCCTGGAAAACCCGCTCTAGGCTGCTCAGCGAGACAATGGTGTTCCTAGATGAGATACTTAAACTCTGAACACAGTGTTTCTAGGAACCTTTGCCAAAGCACTTCAGCATCTCTTTCTACCGACATGACATACAATAAGCTGTGACTGGAAGAATTTGAAAAACAAAAGACTTAGGACATGAAATGCTTTTATCCCAAACAGCTTGAACAAGTAAAAAAAATTATTATTCATCATCTGTTTTCCATAGTGTCCACAATGTTGTAGGTGCTTCTCCGAGGCAGGAATGTCCAGCTCCTGCCCAGAGACCCACCACAGCTGGCTTAGGGGCTTTCACGACACTCTGCATGAAGACGGGTAGTAATATTTCCTTCTAGCATACATCTCCGGGGAGAAATCTGGTTAAAACAGTTCTGTTACTATTTCATCCCCTTGTATACTTCAAATACTCATGAAAAATAGGACCAAAACATATGAACATGAAGAATTGTTGCCTGACATCAAGCATCAGTGGGCAATTATGTTTTTCTATAATGGAATGTATTCATAAGCACTCCCAGTTATTTTAGTCATTATTTTATAGAATAAAATGTAATAAAATGGTCCTTTATTTTCAATTCTTCTATTTTTAATAACATAAGCAAAAATGAACTTGATAATCCCATTATTCTAATTGAATTGTGAAATGCTGAATATATTGAAGAACTATTTGGCAGCCAGTCAAAGCACTGCGGAAGATCCTTTATTTTTCTAATTTGTTGCAAGAGTCTGCTTCAAGTTCTTTCCATGTTTGCTTTATGTGGCAAAGCACATCACTAATTCCCAAATGAGTCTCACAGGTGTTTGGAGCATGCTGAGTGCACTTCTTTTAATCAATGTGTATAAACCGGGGTACTTGATATTTCAAATCATCTAACACACAGTTTTTATTTCTTAACTTTTTTCTTCTGTATAAAACCCTTTATGTCTCTTTTTTGTCTTTATGTCTCTTTTTTTATATCTCTTTTTTGGTGCCCTTTCTTTTCTGGCATCTTCCCCCCCCCAGTCTCATATTTTTTTTAAGGATGGTGAGCCTTTCTGAATATGATAGAGAATCCGTGAGTACAATTCCTGTTGGTTTACACTGATATAAAGGGTGGAAGAATCAGACCTAATATATCACCATCTCATCTCAAGCTACTGTCTTTCATCTGCCTTAATACTTTGGAAATTACACTGTTTTCTGCTGTTAGATCTTATCCATGTTCTCATTCTATGCAGAAAACAAACCAACCCCAGTTATCTCTGGTGAAGTCCTGCAAATTATAACCTTCCACTCCAAATGATAGCTTAATCTTCCAAGAAACAGCATGGACAGACAGTATTGAGCTTTGGAGGATAGTTGTACACTGTGGCATGTGAAGTTGGACCAAAGGACATGCGAAGGGATACAAGGACTGAATATTTCGTTTTGCCTCTGATTTTTTACATTGATTCACACAGAAGGGTTTTAATGAAACTGGCCTCAGGTGTTCAGTCTTGAAGAGCTCTCTATCATAAAGGTGGGCTTCATTTTCCCCTTTTAGTAAAACAAGTACGTTGTATTATATGTAATAGCATTCAGACAATGCTGCAAGCATAAATAAAGTGTTTAGTTTTAGACCTACACAAACACATGCCGTAATTTATATTCACTGTCAGTGCTGCCGCTGTGCTACTGGGATGGCAAGGCAAGGATGTGTGTACCTGATCTGATGCTGTCTCGTTTTCCACTGCAAGCTGTCTGCTGGCAAACACTGACCACAAACAAGCAAGAGGCCAGGTGATGCTGTCAATGTCTCTCTCCATCACTAATTGAAGCAGAGGTTGGTCATAGCACACTGTGACCCATAAGCTTGGGGATGCTGCGGTGGGGAAGCTGGGACCAGCTGGCCCTGTAGTTCAGCAGTTGTTCCTACGCTGCGGAGGAGCAACTTTCTGTTCCTGTCACTCCAGCTGCTTAAGAATACGGCATCCCAGAGCGAAAGGAGGGAAATTGCAGTCCCTAGGACATGAGCACTCGACTGGCCCTTCCTGGTGCACAACGGCAGAAAGGCTCTGCTGTGGTTTCTCTGGGGTGCATGGCAAATCCATATACAACACGGAAGCTCTGTGTTGAAGGACAACTAGTCCTAGATGCTGTATCAGCTGCATCATAAAAATGTCGTCTGTTGGCTGTGCTAATTAACCCTGTGGCATCCTCATGCGTAAATCCCCTTTACCTTTATCAAATAACCATTACACTTACGCATTCACATTTTGTTGATGTGAAAACTGCATATAGGAGCCCAATTTTGCCACTAAAAGTGACTTAAAGTGTTGCCTAGGTGCTTATCACTGATAATTTCAGCTGTATGCTTACCCTGCACTCCCTGACACGAATGATCAGCCTGTGTCAGCTCTCAGCAGAACTATGAGTAGCTCAGTATTTAGGCATATATATGGATTTGGCAAGTAGAAGAGCACTGCAGTGGGTAGGTTTCACCAAGGCAAAGCCTGAAGTACCCACAGTTTCTCCACCCATGACGTGAAGCAGCACAAAGGAACTCTATCATACAGAAAATTAGAGACTGAATTCAGTTCCTGGTAACTCCTCTGCCTGTTTCAGAGCTCATAACATTTCAGATCACAGAGGCAGACAACATTTTTTGGGTCAAAAGCTATCACTAAGACACCCAGAAGGGGGCAAGTGATTCCAGATCCTACCAAGTCTCAGCCCCCTGTGCTTTCTGACATGCTCTGTGAAGCATGTGGACCTGCAATTAAAGTTAGTAG
The DNA here is from genome assembly GCF_000696875.1 of Nestor notabilis. Taxonomy (NCBI): domain Eukaryota; kingdom Metazoa; phylum Chordata; class Aves; order Psittaciformes; family Psittacidae; genus Nestor; species Nestor notabilis. Next base: position 61,720 of record NW_009924041.1, on the reverse strand, counting down.
AGAGGCAATGCAAACAAACTCCGAAGCCTAGTAGAAACATCTAGTCATGACAGAAAAATTGCACTACAAAAGTATGCTAAACAAAACACTTATTATGAGTACCTTAAAAACCATGGCGAATGCAAGATTGCAAAGATCAACAGTAAAAATTAAATGTAAAAAAAGCCCCAAAACAAATGTCTCCTAAATTAATGACAATATTTATAGAATAGATCTAAGCACAGACTTAATATTTAGCTTTATTTAAATTTTGGCTCCCAAGAGAATTAAAAAACCAGCTGGTATTGTTGATATAATAGCGCCATGTCAGCCCAAGCAGACAGCCTAAGAACTGTGTGAGGTTCAATGTCAACAAGCTATAGACTTGGAAAGATTGAGTTTACTGTTTTATTTTATGTTTAAATGTTGTGCTGTGATGAGAGTGGAATTAGATGAAATTCTAGAGCAAATATACAGTTTAAAGTCTAATTCATTTACTCAGTCTAAGCAAAGGGAGAAATATATATCTCCCTCCTTGTTACCACCAGCTGAACTGTATTTTACAGCATCGATAGAGAGCATCAGCTGGCTTGGCTTCTGGAGGAACTTTGCTCTTTGTAGTTCACTCTGGCTTCCACGAGGGATCTGTCAGACCTAGGGATGCTAACTCAGCTCTTAATTACTCACCTATTCTGCTGGATGTAGTTTATTGTCTGATATTTGAAAACCTGACAAAACTAGGCTGTCTGTCTAGGCGCTTTTTTGTGGATTATAATATCTAACTTTTGGCAATGGAAATAGAAATAGCATTTAGGATCTTTTATCTTCTAAATAAAAATAATTAAAAACAACAACCAAATAAAACCAGAAAAGGATCTTGTCCTAATGTAGCTAGCCAAAATGGTAATTACCTCTAGTATGACATTGTGGTCTATGAGGTATACTGTTCAGTTACAGCTCTCCGCTACCTTTCTACCAGCTATAAGTTTATTCTGTGTTCCTGAGAAAAATATTTGGGGCTTGTTTAGTGTGAAAGAACCTATGTGACAATCAAGAAGTGTATTTCAGTAAATTCAGACAGAGCAAGCTGGGGCATGGTAGGAAAATTAAACACAGAACTATTTGTTAACTATGCTTTTCTCCACAGCATTCATCCTTTCTCTCCAAACCAGCATGACAGTGGGCCATGCGTTGTCATTAGTATCTTAGTCTGGTGTATTGTGGAGATAACAACAAGCCCTGAAGAGTGGAGGAATATTGGAAAAGACAAAAAAGGCTCATACCATTAAGTAGATACATTGTGTAGTCAGAGCAAGAGAACGATTCAGCATCTCCATCTATCAGTCAGAACTAACAAGGACTTTGCCATCACCTTTGACAGCTTCGTAGCTTGCCAATATATATTTCTAAATTTACACACACACATAGTATGAGGCTGCCAACAAAACAAAATCTAGTTTGTTGGTGCCAAAATTGATTCCAGATTGCACACGTAGAATTATATAAACAACTTACATGTCCAGAGGTTGTGGAATGTGTAGGAGGAGAGGAGAGCAGTCAGCTCCCCCCAGCCAGCCCAGTACACACACAGAAAAACACCCAAGGGACTGTTTGAGTTGCATGGTACACAGGCAACAAATATTTAGAGTAACAAATAGTACGAGTGGGTCTGAGCTGTCTTCTCTTCCTTATATGTTAAGTGAACAAAGCAGGACACTAGGAGGGAAGCCTCTGCAACGCCCCACATGCCTCCCGCCTGGAAGGATGTTTCTTCCTCCTGCTTTTCCAGCTTGGCTGTTTTCCATCTCGTGTGAAGCAAATGTCAGAATAATCCTGACATGGAAATCTCTTAACCATGCTTTAAACTCTGTCTGCACACGGCGGGTGGGAAATTCAGTCTGATACACATGTCAATATGGACTTCCCCAATTGACAAAACCCTGCAGATAAACACTTGTACTTGTCGGGAGCTCCTTCCCAGGTACAGACCTAACAGTATGCTACTGATGTGACATACTGCATGGTATCATAAGCCATCAAATATCCTCCTTTTTTTCTTTACTTATACTGAGAGCCCATAATCTTTTACTAAGATACATTTTTAAAGAAATAACAGAAAAGTGCTTCTAAAGCCCATTTTATAGGGAAACTTTCTTCTTTTTTTCCTATTGTTGCATATCTTTATCCCCTCCGGAATGATTTTTCAGTGATATATAGTGCTAGATGCTCTTTACCATCAATTTCTTGGCATGAAATTGCACCCGGTTCAGTTTCTGACACATCAGCTTGAACAATAAAACTTTTGGAAAACTTTGAGCCCTGACACACAGGAGCTGTGCATAATTTTTCTTTAATGTTCCTAAAGGCATCTTTTGCATTCAGGAGACCATTTAATAGCACTAAGCTTCTCTTCTTTTTTCATTTTTTTTTTTTACTGTTCTACCTTCCCCTTTTTTGGATCAGGTCAGTGAGAGGAGCAGAAGCTATGGAAAATCTCTGGGATAGATTTCCTATAATAGCCTTGCAAACCAAAACTGTATTTATTTATTTATTTCCTCTGAAAATGGACATAGCCTCTGAAATAACTAGCTGTCTCACAAACCTGGGCTTGACCTTCATTCTTCAGCCTAAATGTCAAGGATGGTCCTATTTCAGCAACAAACACTGATTCATACAAGCTTAGGAATGAGCCAAAATCTCACTCAAAGTATTTTTTCAGGTCTCAGAGTAATTTCGGTGTATCTCACTCTAGAATCTGCCGTATTTGCTATCATGTTTAGACACAGACAGAAAAATTAATTAGGGGAGCCTTATTTCAGCGCTAGCAGTTGATCTCACAAGCATAGAGCAAGCACTGACACTACACCCAAGGCTGCACATAGGTGCAGGAACGTAGTTCCCAGTGCTGTGGGCAAGCACTGAGGTCCATATTCACCTGGGGGAACCAAACAAAGACATTGCCACTCCACATTTTGCTTTCCTCTGGACAGCTGGGAGGACGGGCTTTGGTCACTCCACAGCACACAAGTAACATGCAACCTAGGGGCAAACACTGACCTCCCAAACTATTTTTGCAGCTAGATGGACACAGAAAAATCAATAGTATTTATTTGTCCTGAGCAGAGTTCTCATAAGATTGTAAAAGAACTTTCCTTGTACCTGTTGATAGGATCGCCAAACAAAATCTTTGTCAGGTCTTCTGGTTTCTTGCTTTGTGAATACCAAAGTGATATTGGCATAATACGTTCTGTATGATGTTGTACAGTGGCCAGCATGCCACGTGCAGACTGATTTTTTTAATATTAAAGATATCCTCCTCATTACATGTTGCACTACACAAAAGCTTACCTTTCCTACCTACACTTCTAATGCATCATTTATAAACCATAAGATAACACGTTGCCTGTGAGCTGGAATTAAATCAATAATTCCTTGTGGAGTTCTCATTAACTAGTACAGCATGAGCAGCCATAGCCTGAGGTACTCCTCCATGCCTGCAGTTCTATTTTGGTTTTCTGCACATCTGCTTCTTATCGTGCCTTTTAATACTAACACCTTGAATGTGAGTGATTCCCCTAGGCTTTCTGGCTGGCCACCTTGCTATTGTTTTTCTCCTTTAAAATAACAGCAAAAAAGCCCCTGACCTAAATGTTTCAGTTCTTCATAAAGCACTACTGTCTTCACTGAATCTTTGTGATAGACCATATTCACATAGTTAATTCCTAGTGAAGGGAATTCAGTATTTCCTGGTTTTTGTTGCACATCATTCAAGAAATACAATTTGAGAATATTTTATTTTTTTTTATAAGCCAAATTATTTTCTTGCTTGATATCCATGTGTATAAAGGCAGGATGGTCCAGTGGTATAACCTGATTTCCAGAAATCTAGGCTCAATTCTCTACCCTGGTACAGACTTTGTGTGTTTCACTCTTAGCTAAGCCATGCAGAACCTGCCTTTCCTGTATGTTCAGATCCCTATTCACTGCAAAGGGCTGTTTAACCTGAGTTTGGCACTGCTCACTCACCAAGGAGAAGATAGGCAGGGTGGCACTTCATGTGATATGCATAGGAGACAGCCTTCACAGCTGGCCAAGGACATGTCTCAGATAGCAGCTTCCCCTTATACTGGTATCTTTAGAATGCAGGGAGGTGCTCAATATATTAAATTAATTGCTGTAAAAAATTCACAGACTATTTGACCATCCATCTGCTTCAGCAATGGATAAGAAGATAGTTTGGGTGAAGCTGGGTATATTTCAAGGCAAAGGCTGCAGCAATTACACAGCATGTCGAAGATCCTCTGCCTGACACTGTCCGAACTCCTATCAGACCTACAGAAGCTTTCCCTAATACCAGGACATTGGCTCCTGCCAATGTGGGGGTTTCTTCACCGTCCTGTTAACAAGTTTTTTGTCACAAGAAAAACAGCTTTGCAGAGCTAGAGAAGAGTGTAAGAGTTAATACAGCCTTGTAGCACATACAATAGGGAGACTGAAGTCTTGGATTGTAGTTTTTTCCCTAAGAAGTGTTTACACTTTAACTGATGAGAGTTTAATGGAAAGTACATTGACCTAAGTGCTTCTGCACCCACATTTGCTAGGAAAAGAAAAGACGTCTTTGTAGGTCCTTTCCTTTTTGCTGGCATTTCTTGCTTGCTCGTTAGTTAACCAAGCAGAATTTAAACAATCTCAGTCACCCTTCACGCTTTCAGCTTTGATGGAGTCTGGAGTACAGGCAGAACATTTTCAGAAACTACATATAGCATTTCGTATCAACAACCTATCATACCACTCCACCCACTTTCCAGTCTTATTCTCTTCCTTGTGCTCCCAGAGCAAGTCATTGCTGGAGAGAGGATAGGGGGCTGAATAGCCATTTGCCTTCTTTATGTTTCACACCTTGCAGTGTTCATCACTGACTGAGAGAGAAAGAGCAAGTAGAGAGGAAGATTAAGTGAAAAAGGAGCCCTGCCAGGTTTCTGATTAGCATGGGAGCCAAAAATGCTTTGGACTGTTTAGAAGCTATAGATATGGTTTTCTTACACTTACTACTTAATTGCATTATAAAATAATTCCTCCTCTGTCATGGCTGGTTCAAAAGCAGGCAGTACCCAGATGTTATGATCTCCACAAGACCCTGATCCTTGTGAGTGAAGCAGAAGAATACTTCACTTCCAGACAGGCACAAATTGAGTGTGTCTTTCCTTTGTTTTTATGAGGTCTAGTATATCAAACAGGATATGTTGGAGGCCCCAGTCAAGTACACAATTCATTTTATGCAAATGTTTATGAGCATCACTAAGTAGGAATGGCTTTGCCATATTAGGAGCTAGGAAAAAGGAATACTTTGAATAGTATATGTCTAAAACCATGAAGAATCAACCACAGATGTCTCAGCAAAGATCTTGAAAGGAAAACAAAAGTCCAGATAGGAGCAATCCTGTTTACTGATGAAGTTCATTAACTGCTTTTTCCCTTAAAGGACGGGAGAAAAAAAAAGAAAAAAAAAAGCTTGAAAATGTATTCACAAGGGGAAGAAAAGGGGAAATGTTTTATTCTAAGATCACAGTGCTCAGATTATGGGCAGTTCAATAGATTATGCTCGTACAAAAATTGTCTTCATAAAAGAATGGAGTCTTTCTGGCAGTGTCTCCTGTAGCAGGGTGTTTCTTTTTCTGTTATAAATTCCTGGTAAACTTAAGAAGGCAAGATCCTGAAGATAATGTGGCTGGTCAACAACGAGGCTTTCAAAATTATGCCAAGCTTGCATGGCTTTCAAAGCTCCATTTCCCCTTCATTTGTCACATCCTGAACCACCTTCCCCTTCATTCTCTAAGCGGCAGCAGAGCTTTGTGCATCCTATGCCATCAATGCTGCAAGGAGATAGATGGTGAGATAAAGCCATCCTGTGCACAGACCCGTGAAAGCAGGAGGGATTTTTTTGTGACATATTAGTTGATCAAGAAAGGACTCTCCCTTGACCAAAGAGGGAAGGAAGGAAAAAAGGCTAGAAAACATGATTCAAAATACACCTCACTTTTTGAAAGAGTCTCTTTTACTAGCCTCTCTCTCTGTAAAAGTAACATACAAAGAATGTCAAGATTATGAAACCTTTGTTCAGAACACTCTGGGTTTCTATTTATAAATCACAAGAATAGAAATGTTGCAAAAAGAAAAGGCCAAACAGCTGAAAATTAGAGCTGGAAGCTGCCAGGCTGGGAACTCTCGTCCTAGTGGTTTGTGAGCACAGACTTAACAGTTCTTCCTTTGTTCCTCCTTCCAAATTGCTTACTGCTTCCTCCAATCTGTTTAGTTTTGCAAACTAAACATCAGCCATCATCTCTAGCAATTTAGCCCTCAATAGTTTCTACCTAACAGGCCAGTCCTTAAATTTTCCATACTTTTGCAAGTTCAATGTGAGGATGCATTTCTATTCCCCTGAACTTCTTTATCTGACCAACTATTTTAGATGTTTGCAAAATATCTTCTAAGAGACATTTGGTCTCTTAGATGCTGCCAACTCTTGTTTCTCTGAAGCTATTGCATTTAATTTGGTTTCCGATGTACTTTTTAGAAGCTTTTAGTTACAGAATCTTCTGAACTTCCCATTGTGTTTGGTATTCATGCCCCCAGGCCTGCAAGAAAAGCAATAAATGAAGACATACTCAGATGTTTCCAGACTCAAATTCTTGTACAATTTCCTTCAGTTCAGAGCAAAAATTTATTTTACATAGTTTTTCTTCACTAATTGCTTGTATTAACAGCCTGGCTACACTGTTTGGTTTGCTTTATCATTTCAGCTGCGTGAGTTATTCAGAGACACTGAAGCAGAGTGAAAGCAAGCTATTCCATGATGGTGGCCCATAATGCATACTTTGTTCTACAGGAGCCTCACAAACATTAATTATTCTGCATTGACCATACCCTAGTGCAGAAATAAAAACATTTGTTCTAAGATTTTATCCCTAAGGTTTTCTGACTTTTTGTGGCATCCACAAATCACTGTGACAACTCAAAAGTCATTCAAAGTCTCTCAAGAAGACATGTCAAAATAACTGTAAAAAGTAAGGCTTCAGGAAACATCTGATTCAATGTCTATTCATTTCACTGCTTATTCTTCAACTGGCTGTGACATTCGTAAAGAATGAATGTTGAAGAGCAGATGGGATGTTGGACATGGGTTCCTTAAACTTTCTACCAGAAAATAAATTTAGAAACTATAAACAGCACATGTGCATACAGAAATGAGTTTACCCTATAGGCTTAATTTTATGTATGGTTCCAGTTGCTTTCATTACATTAGAAAAAACTCCGTACAGCGTATGGTTGATATTCTAAGTTCCAATAAAGTAAAAGGACATAGCACTAAAGCATTTTTATTTGCTTAAATGTCAAAAGAGCTTTAGCTGACACAACATTGCAGGAGACTGTCTGTGACTACCACCAAGCTAACAGGTACCATATTCATGGAAGGACAGCAGATGGCAAACTGTCATGTCTTTCATTTTCCTCAGCTGCCTGACAAGACATTTTTGGTCAACTAGATGTGGGTGGAGAAAACTTGCAAGCTTTCAGTAGGTAATCAAGAAACAGCAAGCGCTTCGCAGCACACGCAACTGGATGTTGACCTTGATAAAACTGCCTCTTCACAGGCAGGGCCCAGAATTTGGCAACCTGTGTTTCCAGTCCCTAATTGAAAAGCAGCCAAGTCAAATGTGTTTGCACAAGTGTCACACTTCTGTCTTCATGCTAGTTATGTGACCAGCATCAGAACTGCTCAGTAGAAACACTTCTAGAAATGCTCTAGGAACTCAGTTTCTAAAATTTGGGTGACTTCAGCTTCATGTGCAATTGGGGATGCATAAATGAACAGTCAGCTGCTTCATTTTCTCCCTATCTGTGGAAACAAGGTTAACCAAGCATATAACGGATGCTGAAGAAAAATGATAGTTGCTGTTCATGTTCTTCTGTCAGGATGAAAGATAATGCTTCTCAACTGCCATGACATATCTCATTTTGAAAGGCAGACCTTAGTTACTTTCCTGATGCTGCAAGCAACCTCGGACAGAGTCAATGTGCTGCATGAGAAAAGATCTTCAAATATTTGGTGCTCCAATACTTCCCCCATGAACCCATGAAGGGGCTAGAGAACGTGGGAAAGGCTTCAGCTCTCCTGGATGTGCATACCAGTATGCCTCTCTGTGTAACGTAGTTGTGGAAAAGTGGTGATTCAGGCTGTAGGAGAAGGCCTTTTGGGTTCTCCTGCCTGTCCCAGGTAATTTCCAACAGGCCTAGCAGAATCTGTGTGAGACGAAGAATGCCTAAATTATAAGGGACATTATGAAATGTCACATAATACTTGATTTCAGAGGCAGTATGACTGGCCTTGGATTTTAGTCACAATTATAATGAATTTCACTGACATTTCCTTTTTGTCACTGCTGCTTCTGTGCGGGGCATGTTGCACAATTTCATTTTTCATTAAGAAAAGGTCCTTCTGTGAATTACAAAAATCAGATCTTCGTCTTTGTGACAGGCTTTGAAAGAGCTGGCACCAAGTTGTATGAGGAGACATGACAGAAGCTCACTTTTTGCCATTAAAAAATGTAGAAAGGTGGATGGAGTACTGGTTATCCATTCCAGTCTGACACCTCTTACCTTAAATCATATTGCAAGTAAAAACTGTCTTTGATACCAAGATTTAAAAACTGAATGTAAATGTAGTATGTTTTAGTACATGGAAAATCAGATGCCAGTAATTCACTATTTAGAGAATGTGTAATACACAACCCAAACTGGAAGAAATATAAGGAAAGAATAGTCAGACCTCAGCAGTATTAAAAAAGAAAAAAGTATATTTCAAGTGCTTATTTTTGCAAGACTAAGAGGGCAGACAGTTTTCTGATAGTCCTCTCAGAGGTGAAACTGTGAATGCAACGTCTACAACTCCTCAAATCTAATTAAGAAACAATTAGGATAGTGATCACTAGACAGTTCTGGCAAGAACCTTCTTCTATCCATTCATCTTTGCCATTAGAACTGTTAATTACTACAACATTGGTGATACGTAACTGACAGTAGGAAGTAAGGGGGAGAGTGTAAGGATATGGTTGAGGAAAACACAAAAAAATCAAGGTTTTGTATTCCTTGCAGTACATTTTGTAAGCCTGTGTTACTCATAGGTGAATTAGAAATTTTACTTTGCCCATCACCTGAATGCCATGCTTTACAATAGCTTGATTTTCTAAAAGCTTTCATTTCATTCTTTATTCTAGAGAGCATAACCTCAAACCCATGCTGCCCTAAGTGGGTACTTTACACAGCCTAGAAAGGCTTATTGGCAGAAACAGTGAAATTACTCTGAAGAGCAGCCATAGACATCCACCAGGAAATTGTACAAGCTGACCTAAACAAGTGCCAGTAAAACCGGATACTGAATGAGATCAGTCTGCATTCTGTATATGTCACTTATTTTACAGAAACCAAATCTTGGATGTTCTTTAGAGAACTCAGAATACATTTTATAGGCTCTTGTTCTCCATGCATCTTTTGTGAAGTCCTGTACCAAAAAACCAGACTAGAAAAACATGTACAGATAACATAAATGCCTCCTCTTTTCCAGACAGCCCCCCATTAATTAGGAGCACTGCTATACAGACCTTTAGAATGATGACTGAGATTGCAAGGAAGATCATGATGAGAACCAAACTATGTGGACAAGAATCAGATCAGAATATAACAAATTCCTAGCACTGAAAGCAATGACTTAGTGGATCTGAAACCTGGAATAAACCCAGCACCAACTATTGCAGCAGACTCCAATTTGGAGCAATATATTTATTTTAAATAAAGACCTTGTGTGAGAGGGGGCAATACATATGTTTTGGTTGTTTTTCAAGGCAGCTTTTGTTAGACAGAGGCTCATTGGATTGAGTGCCCCAGGAAGTGTCCTAGCAAAAAGACATTTTGTAGGTGGAGAGGTCAAAAGTGAGCGCCCTTTAACACAAGAGGGCTTAGTTTATCAAATGACCTGGCAATTTGTCATACTGACATCTTTATTTCAATACATATGTTACAATTGCTGACATACTGTGTATAGCATGTATACATGCAGCAAATCTTTGGGGTTTCTTTACTATTTTATACTGTATATGCGTGTTTATAAACTCACAGGTAGACACACAGGGAGGACTCTGATCCTTCTCCGTTTCATTCTCCAGGATCACACACATCAAGCATACAACAGGCACTGGCAATATTTCTGTATATATCCAATTTCGACATCAAGAAATTAAGTCTTATTCTACCGGATTGTCTGTGGCAATGCATATTTCTTAAGTTTGTATTTAAGCATCTGTGTCAACAAGCATAACTGGAAATAAGATTCTCCTTTTGGCTCTTTGTGTCAGGTTGTTGTGGTTCAAGCCCAGCCGGCAACTTGGAACCACGCAGCCGCTCGCTCACTCCCCCCCTTTTCCTTCCTCCCCCCGCTCCCGGAGGGATGGGGAGGAGAATCGGAGGAATGTAACTCCCACAAGTTGAGATAACAGCTCTCCAGTAACTAAGGTATAATACAAATCACTACTGCTACCAATAATAATGATAAGAGGAATAACAAGGGAAAAGGACACAACTGCTCACCACCCGCCGACCGATACCCAGCCCGACCCGAGCAGCGATCTGGGCCTTCCGGGTAACTCCCCCCAGTTTATATACTGGGCATGACGTGCTGTGGTATGGAATACCCCTTTGGCCAGTTTGGGTCAGGTGTCCTGTCTCTGCTTCCTCCTGGCTTCCCCTCCTCTCTGGCAAAGCATGAGACTGAGAAAGTCCTTGGTCAGAGTAAACATTACTTAGCAACAACTAAAAACATCGGTGTTATCAGCATTGTTCCCAGACTGAAAGTCAAAAACACAGCACTGCACCAGCTACTAAGAAGGAGAAAAAATGACTGCTGTAGCTGAACCCAGGACACAGGTCTCCAAGGTAGCAGGGTCAATTGTCTCCATAAGACCTATCAGAGGCATTGATAATGCCAGATTACCCCATCAACCTATCAAGGGAGTGAACTTTGAAAGACAAATGAGTGCTCCTCTTTCAGGTCCTGGTCATTTTGCCTACTTGCTGGATGTTCTTTTTTTTGCAGAGCAATTGGATGATAATGACAAGAAAGAACAGTAGCCACTGAGCCACTGCTGATTGCATAAAACCCACTAACCCAGAGAAACATTGGAGGACATTATCCTCATTTCCTTTGATTACAGGGTGAACTTTAAAAATGTGATCTAGATAGAGATAAGTCATCAGTACCCAGACAATCACGGGCAAGCAAAAATGTTTGCTTCAGAAATTCGAACCAAGCAGTGCTATCTGAGAGGACACTCAGCCTTTAAAAAATATAGTTTGTGGATGATAATAACTAGGCACAGTACTGACATTAGCTCCAAGACACCACCAGACAACACGAAAGTACAGGAAATCTCTAAGTTGAATCATTCTCCTTGGGGGATACACTTTGTCTGACCTGGAAACCACACACTCAGCTCTGTCCAAAAGAAAAAGATTAGTTGCTGAGGTAGGTGGGTGCTCAGTCCTACCTTGCGTGAGCATGATGACAGCCTGTTAAGGATGGGTCCTTGTGAAAAGGGAGTTGGCTTGAAAATGAAATATAAGAACATTACTGTTTGAGTTCCTTTATACTTTCTGCCTAAAAGCAAAAACCACATACCTGGGCAGGATGCAGAATTAGCAGAGGCTGGGTTCTCCTCTTTAGCAATTAGTGTGTGACTGAATTTTATGTTGCTAGTACTCTGTATCTTGCACCAGTCTCATCAAATTCTCATTAACATTGAATCTGAACAAAGAGAAAAGAATAACTGTCCATGAAATTATTATACTATAACTGCCCATGAAATTATTGTACTAATTCCTAAAGTGCTATGTATCTGTAGAGTGCAGTTTCTTCTAGGTTTTCCATTAATGGGGGAGAAAACCTGCCAATACATTAACCAGCTTACCACAGTCCCCAGATTTTTCCACTTTGACTGTGTTTCAATAATATGGTTTTGGGCTGATAAAAATAAAGAATTATTCTCTGCATTTAATTTTTAGTTGTCTCTATATGCTCGGTTCACATGACCAGCCTCAAGAATTTCCAGCATCACTGCCTGAGCTTCATTGTATAAGGGAAGTAACCATCCTCAAACTATTTTTAAGTAAGTCCTTTGTTCATTGTGCAAGGATTTTCTGCTCCTCACCCATGCTTTCCCATTCCCATTGCTCATACATTTTCCCATTACAGACTAGTTCCAACACTGCAAAGCCAAAGCCAACGCACATTTGGTGTCAAAGTAGTGAGCAAGAGAAATCAGTGCACTGCAATGACAGCAGTACAAGATTCAGGGTAAAGGGGCCCTGATAAGCAACACTGTCTCCTGTGGCAGCCCTGATTCTGAGGTTCCTCACCCGTTACCCAGCACCAGATGTGCATCCAGAGGCAGGTAGTGTTAACCATCACCTCATGTCCTGGCGCATCCTTATAGAAAATGCCCTCACCTAACAGCTAGGACACTTGCACACCTTAAAATGGCAATTTAGGTTTCTCCCTTGAGATGTTCATACCCTTTGACAGCAGTTTTCTGCCACCATTTTTGCTTTACTGGAGCTTTCCTGTTTCTCACTGCTAGTTTTCACACTTCCTCCTATGCTTTGGCCCATGAGCCCTCTAAAAGGGACTGAATAACTTTTTCAAGATGGCAAATTGGCAGCAGTGTAAGGTTATTATTCTTTAGGTTAAACAAACAGTTTGGGTAGGGAGCAGGTCTAGGTTAACTGAGGTAACAAGAGGAACAGAGCTGCTCCTGAGTCCAAACACTTGGTGGGTGTCATTTGCTTGATTCCCTATTGCTGCTCCAAATTACACAGAGTTGGCAATCCAAGTGTTTTGCAATCAGGAATCAGGACCGAAAATCTACATTTTTTGGCACTGAGGTGACAAATCAGAATTTGGTTTTCTTTTTTCTGGCTTTCCTCCTTAGAGAGGAGAGCTAGCAATTCATTGCTGAGCTTTGTTTGTCTTTCTTAAGTAGATCCACTTTTCTCACAAACATTTGACTTAGTAAGTCAAAGCTTAAAGAGACCCACACAACGCAGAAGATGTGCAATGCCACCAGAAGTCTCAATCTGCTCCAAAGGGAACACTCCACTTGTAGCTTGGGTGGATCCATGTGGAAAGATGAGGCAGTGCTTCTTTTTGAACACTGCTCTGGTCTCAGCATCTGCTTCTTTGGGGAATTCCACAGGATTTACCCTGGTCATTGCTTCGCACAGGGACAAGCTGACAAAAGTTGTGGCTTTCGTTTTAAGCAAATCTTTGTGTGTGGTATGAGACTTGCTGGAGTGTCTGGACCAGTCAGCAAAGTTTCATATAAGTCAGGCTTTTTCAAAAGGCAGGTAAGTCCCTTGGCAACTGCCAAGATGAATGGTCAGGTTCCGTTGTTGGTACAGAAGCCCATACCACACTTTTAAAGTAAACCAACCTAGATCCCCAGAGGGTCTCTCAGCTTGTTTACTTTTAGGCTCCAGGAAAGTTGGTGTAGCTGTTTAATTGGCTTGTCACTTCACTGTCTTGGCAACTCCTCCAGTGTCTTTATACTCCCTATATCCTTGCAAAAATGAAAACAAGGCGGGGGGGAAAGGAAAATTCAAATCCCATAAAGATAGCATGATGTTGCATCAGCAGTTTTCTAAAAGGATTTTGTTGTTATCAAAACTGGCAGACATTGAACAGACAGTCTCAGAATAATTGATATGGGCAAGACAGTAAGCATTTAGTCTGCCAGTAGGCCAGCCACCTGTGCAAACAGCACTTCCAACTTCTATTGCAGTTGCTGGCTCCTGAACAGTCAATTATTTAGGGCTTCCCAGAGATTTCAGTGGTGGAGTAAAAAAATATCCAGGCCTGTTTTTGAAAGGTAGCTTTATCAGCACAGCTCAGTTGTGCAATTACAGCCTTTGTCTTTGTTCCTCTTTAGGTAAGTGCAGTTTTTCAGTGAGACAGCTTTCCTTTGTTTAACTTTTGGGGAGTAGTAATAGCACCATTCCTAATGTTCCCATATTCCTCATACCCCTGCATGATCCCTTCTACCTGCAATCTCTCTGCGTAAGCTGCAGAAGAATGGGATGAGTCGGAGAGCCACAGATCCTTTTATCTCTCCCTTTGCTCCAAAAACAAGAAAACCATTTCTGAATAACTCCTGACGGGTGATTTCAGGAATGACTAAACACCGGTGAAAATAAAGTACTTGGAAAGACCTTTTCCTGTAGCCGAAGCTTTCCTGAGGTATCGTTCAGCAATAAAGAATGCACGATTAAATAGAGAAGTCATGAATTCAGAATGAAAAGATGGACATGTTTGCTTACCTCACTTATCTGGGTCAGACATTGGTGAACAAGATAAGAATATCCATATTGTTTTAGGTAAGGCTAATAATAACAACAATAATAAAACAACTAAAAGGAGCTATATGTCTTTCTGTTTGGGGGAGAAACAGAACCACTAACTGCTGAATAATGTATTTGTCTAGTTTATGATTTCATAAGTGCCTGTTCAAGGTCTCTTTTACACATGGCTAAGAGGGTATTTGATTTCAGAAACCTTTGATGATCTATATCATGCCTTGTTCTGCACTCTCATGGGGATTTTGGAAGAAACTGTGCTACTTTTTTTTCTTTTTTTTTTTTTAAGAAGTGAATAATTTTAGACAAACATAAAATAAATCATGTGGGAAAATACATTCCTAAACTGATGTATAAAGTGTTTGGCTCTGATCTGCTCATTAACACCCAGGAACAATGTTTAACAGTCAGTGCTGACAGCTCAGTTTTCAGTAGTGGTCAGGAGATGAAACATCAAATCATAAAATCTGCTCATACAGGCAAATATTTTCCCTGTGTTTTCTTCTCCTTCAAGGGTTGTTTACGAGTCACATACTCATAATTAATTTGATCTTCACTTTGCATTTGGTGTGTCTCAAGGAAATGCTCAAATTTGTTTAAATCGCCGGGATTTAAACAAATCTGTTTAAATCCTTGCCACTGGTGCTTCTTTTCTTCCTGATTTATGTGCCCAGAAAGATACATGCCCAGCCTCTTTATGTCCTAACAGTTAATATTTTCTTATAAAGTTTTTGACTGCAATCCCAAAGTTACCTTTACTGAGTAGTTCAGGATTGAAACTGATGCTGCTTTTGACCAACCAGTATGCTTATTACGCTGTTGGTGTCATTTGATTCTTTGTCATTGCTGAGTTGGGTTTAGGGGTTATCTGGGTCAGCAGTACAATGGTCCAGGGTTGGGGTTTATGGGCACAGGGGGGAACACTGCTGTCACACAAGAGCAGCTGTTGACCTGTTCCTGTGCCTGCTGGCCATCCTCACAGGAGAGCTCTCCCTGCCTTTCTCTCCCTGGAAGGACCTGGTCCCTCTACTCCCATTGCTCAGCAAATGGAAATCAGTTTTTAAATGTATTTTCCAGTAATCCCAAAGCCAGTACAAAGCACATTCACTAGACCAGGTTGTGGCATAGTTTTCTTATGGCAGAATTGAAGTCCCTCCTTTCAGTAAGCGAGGCAGTGGATCTCATACAACCATCCAAACCTGTGCACTATCTCCCAGTGCCCCCAACCTGTGCAGGGCTCTGCGCATTGTCCTGGATGCAAGCTGTCCCCAAAACAACCCATTTCATATCAGCTGCTACTTCAGAGCCTAATATCAAAACAAAGCTAAATATGAAAAAACGAAAAGGATAAAAAGAGAGATATGAAACAATGCTTCCACTTTTAGAGCTGAACCGGTCTTCCTGACCCGAAGGAAGACTGCAACCACAATTACTGGCAACTCACTTCCATGCCAGCGTGGCGGTTTTCCCCATAGACACATTCGAGAGCTTGCGTGAGCTCTAGTGACTCAGGGAATGAAACTTCCACTATATTCCTCAGCAGATTATTCACAGTTCACTTAAAACAGATTTATTCTTTTTTTCCTTCTGTTAGCCTACATATTCCCTTCCTCAGTTTTCACCCTACTACTCATTCCTACTACTCAAAGTAATACTTCCTTCAAATGGCTATATGCTACTTTCTTCTGGCATGTGGCGTTTCCAACATTAGCCTTAAAACATTTCCTGTCCTCACTAATGAAAGGGAGCACACTGTATTATTCAAGTAAGGTTTAACACCTTTTAGCTGTGTAAAATTTATTCATTTGAAATATTTTTTCCTCAAACCACTGAATCCCTCCCAGCCTAGGGATATTTCTGCATGTGCAGTGCTCTGGATGCATTTCCCAGTCTCATGGGGTCCTACCAAAAGTTCTGCTGTGATGCCCACAAGTATCTCCTCATTTACGGAGACCTTACAGCCTCCTTCTCCTTCACGCTCCATACATGAAAACAATGGACACACAAAAAAACATGTGCAGGTCTCTGACTTCCCAAACAGTTCCCCCTCAAAAGGGGTCTCAAAGATCTTCTTTGATTTCCTTCATGTCTGTTCTTCTGGGGGCTGTCAAGCCCAACTAAATTGCTGTTGGTCATATAGTTATGACTGCAGACAAAGAGGTACGAAACAACATAAGGTAGTTAAACTCTGACTTGCTGCTTAAATTTGGCACAGTTGTTTCCAATAAGCAAGGAAAGCTTCAGCTAAGAAAGTCTTTTTCTCCTGAGAGAGTAAACTAAGATAAAAACTTTACAGTAAAAGTAACCATTTCCCATGAAAGTAAAGGGTGGCCAAAGTGCATCAGTTTTGTTTGCTTCATATGTCTTTTCTGTGGGACCCATCAGGCAGACGTACACTAAAGATTCACTGAGCACAGTCTTAACAAACATTTGGCATCCGTCTTGCATCAGCTGAACTTGTAACCATTTAAGAGATTTAGGTTGTCCAATCTGCCTTGTTTTGACTGGTCAAAAATCAGTCTTCATACAGGGTGCTGGTTTCTACCACATTTCACTCATCCCTAAAGTACATGGTTCTAGAGCAAGTATAGTAAGCAAAATCACAGTAAGATAAAGATTACATATCCTATTCAAAAACCCCCAAAATAAACCACAGCAATGAGATTCAGTATCACTGCAATTATTCATCCCATCACTGATATTCCCCCTCAGAGATATTTTAATGACTTATTGCTAATCACACTTCGGTTTTGTCTGGTGGGTAAACAAATACTCCCCGATTCACTCCCAGTAGTTTCTGTAAGTGCCTTCTTACGTGTTGATGCACATTGTAAACTAAATGCAGCCTGGCTCATTTTAAACTATGTTGTGAAAATACCATGGGGTCATTTCAGAGACTACAAAATAGAAAGGACAGAATTACAACCTTTTTTCAATTTCTAGGCTTTGTGTCCCTTTATTCTCTTTATAAGCCATGGTGTGTCCACTTCTTCTTCTTACTCAAAACTCACTGTCAAGAAGATCACAAATTATGACCTGCATCACATAAATCATTTTGCCTTCTACCACCAAAACAATTTAAAATAAATAGAAGAAAACATTTGCTTTACATTATTTTCCTGACACATTGTCAGCAAAGATCAAATAATTTTTAGCCCGATGAATCAGCTTTTTATCTGTCTCGTCAATAGCAAAACTGTGAAATTCACACCAGTGATTCGTACAGCTTTCTGATTACTGGAAAATAAAAGGGTTAAAAGCATAGGAAAGCAGGTTTATATGTGGAAAGATTACTTTCCAGATGTACCACAGTGTTTCACTACACACAGTTGCAGGTATATTACATATAATGCTGGCAGACAAATTAAGATTTGTGGGGTTTATAGTAAATGAGACCCTTCATCTCAGATGTATACAACTTCCAGCATTTTTTTCCACAACCAGGATGATAAAGCCTTGAAAGACCTTGCAGGATATTCACACTCTTGAGCTTTTCAGATCTCATGCAGACCCTTACCAGGAACTGATGTTCCCTCTTCAATCAAAAAGTCCTCCTCAGAGGACTCCATGTCCAGATGCAGAAATCTTCGTCTCTCCAATAACCATAGAGAAAGACTACGATTTAAATTAGACTCTGAGAATTAAACTTCATGGAAATCCTTTGCTCCCAGATACATATCACAAAAGAAATAGCCTTTTTTCCCTCCCTCTTAGTTGCAAAATTTGTTAACTAATCTTCTTATATTTGTGGGGCAGGACTCATTTCTTCAGCTTTATGCTTCATCCACACTGGCCACATCAACAGGAAAAGATCTTAGAAACACCATTCTGACATGGTTTCTAGTGAAAGATATTTTGATTGGATTTCATTGTCATAGTATACTGTGTCCCCAATTTGAAATGGTAGGCTTAGCCCCTACCCCACCCCCCACCCCCCCGGTAGCTAGAGTTAACAAAATAAGCAATCCCTTTCTACATCCTTATCTGCCATCTGGGCCATTGGTAGGGTCAGTAATTCTCTGTACTGGTGGAAGCACAGATGGATTTGGGGAATTAGGGCTTCACACAGATTGTGCTGTAGATTCCCTCAGAATATGAGCTTCTGTTTTCAAACAAATTAAGTACCTCCTTCTCTGCTTGGTTGCAAAGACCCTTTCCCAATATCCAATCACATACCTATGTAATCCTTTTGTTATTGAAACCTCAATAACTATGTCACTGAAAGAAATGTAAGCAAACCTCTTCTTAGAAGTGGTAGGAAAGCAGCTTTGCCTGGCCAGCCAAGACACTGGGCTAGGGTGGAAGACTTCTGCATAGAATGTGACGTCACATATGACTCACGTAAGGACCACAGATACAATATTTGACTGTTCTATTTTAGCCCTGTTCCTGTTTTTTTTCTCATCATGTGCCCTTCTGTGCCTCTTTCCCCAGGTCTCTGGGAAACGCTCGAACCTGGGAAGGAGCTTTTGGAGCAAGATAACTGAGGTAGAAAATCATTCCTCTGCAAATGGTCACCTGACAGCTGTTAGCCATCAGTTCTGCTTGGATACCAAACTACTTTCAATAGGCTTTTTCTGCACATCTCTTAACTATTAAGCTATTGCATCCAACAAATTTCACTGCATATATTGTGTTTTAAGGAGCTAATTTCACCTGATGTGTATACTTGCATGGTTTCCAGAAAACACACAAAACAGACAATTAGCCATAGTTTTGCTGGTGATTTAGAGTTGCTGATAAGTTTGACTTCAATTTTTAACAAGTGCTGAAGACACAAAAAAAGGAAAGCCTTTTTTTTTTTGCATTGTTATTCATAATGTCCACAGGACAGAAAGTAAGAAAACTAGACAAGAAATGATATTACACTCATCAGGTAAGTTAAGATTTTAATCGTCAAAATGTATTAGAACCATTTGAAAGCCCAGTAAGCTGGCCATTTTTATGGTAAGCTAAAAAAAGTTACAGTCCCAAAAGTTTCCCTCATTAAAACTACATTCATCACCACTTTGGAGACAAACATGCATTTAGACACTTCGTCTGGCTGCAGAAGTATTTTCCAGCGTCTACTATTTTCTGTCAGCTAACAGCATTGAATCTTCCAAGTGCTGAATTAAATGCTACAAGTAAAAACACTATTCCTGATCTTTCCTTGCTGTCCCAGGGCACCCTGCAGCCTCCAGCTGTACTGCTAATCCTGGGCTGGGATTCTAATCAGGGCCAGGGCAGTGCTGGAGCCCCAGGACCAGAACCAGTGGGAAGATGGCAACCCCAGATGATGCCCTGCACTCTTCCTTTTCCAAACGACCAGGAGCTCCTGCCCCAGCTGGTTCCTCATCTGCTTCTGGAGCCTCCTGAGCCCTCTCTGTTGCTTTTCTGACCCCATAGTCTGTATTTTACATACTGCTCCATCAGTTAATAAAGCACCCACTTGCCCAGCTGGGACCCTACCTCCTACCACACACAGCACAAGGCACCAAAAGGAAGACAAGCATCCCTGGGCAAATCACAGCAACAGAGGCTGAAACAACTGATATAAACATAACTTTAGTTTTCTCTAGGCCACAGTGAGGAAAGGAAGCAAGCAAGGAGGTGATGGGTGACTTTTTCACCTTGAACTCTGCAGGTACTCAGATCTTGTGCACATTATCACAGTAACATAATTGCAACTGATTAAATCAAAAGCTACAAAATATTTAATTCTTCTGTTTAATCCGTTCCTAGAAATCTCATTCAATATTCTGGGAAGCAATTTATTTATTTTTATCCCTTACATTCCAATACCTGAGTAACGAAAGGATTAAAATAATGTCAAATTCCTCTCATTCTCTCTCTTGCAGAAGGCTACAGAAGGCTTCTTTTATAAGAGGAAAATTAAAGCCTACCTGTAAAACTCCAGACTTTGACCATGGGAGCTGATAGAACAAATTTGTTTTGCTGTGTTTGAAGCAGTTTTGTACACTTGAAAGCCCTTGACTGAATATGCAAGGCAGAAAATTAAATTAACCTGATAGTCACCCACTTTAAGAGGTGGGGAAAGATACCTATAAAGTCAGCTGCACCACTGCTTGGCATTCACAGAGATGATAAACTGGAGTTCTAAAGGACGATTCCTTTCTGTACACATAGAAAAGAGAAAATTACTAATGCTCTTAACACATCCACTTTTCCTATCTGTGATTCAGTTTTGAGTCATCAACAGGCAAAAGGCACTTCATCCAAAGAAGGGTCATGAATGTGAATATGCACAAATATATTCATCTTCCCCTCTCTCCTGTTAATCAGAGGCTCCTAACTGGAAGACTCGCCCTTGTTTCACCCATAGTCTTTCTGTGGAAACCTGGATTCTTCATGTACTTTGAAGGTCATTTGTAGTGAGATGTACCCATCAGAAGACATCACAACAGGCTGAATGAAGACACTAATTTGTTTTAGAGGCTTGTCAGAAGCTAATTGTTGATGACTGTTACTCAGAAATTTTATGCAAGGAGATGAATAGTGTTCTAAAGCAATTCCTGGTAAATCTTGAACTGATAAAAAGACTAGTGAGGTAGCAAAAGTAGAGTACAGATTATCACTCAGAACAGTTTAGCTCACTGGTTTATATGACCACATATTAAAACCACAACTTGTTGACTCAACCAGATGCAGTGTAATACACTTGAGAAATGGGGAGACATATTGTGCTTATGGGATGGTGGACTGTCTTGGAAAGCTATGACTCAGAGAAGGACTTACAGGTCATCCTGGATAATCACCGCCACATGAGCTCCTGGTCCAAATCTGCAGCAAATGTGCCTGCTTTTCCTTAAATACATTTTTAAAATGAATATTAATGAGAACAGTGACAAAGCATCTTGCAAGCTTGGTGTTGCACATCAGGAAGCTATAGCCAGGACCAGTGAGAATTGAGAGATTTCAGAACCGGAACAGAGGTGTTGGGAGCCCAACTTACTCTAAGCAATGAAACGAAGGCAAGAAATGCCTTGACAATGCAATATGCGTGGACAAGAGATTTGATGATGAAGGCTGTTAATACTTCTCCGTTAAGGCTGGGAGCTAAAGTTAGCTACTCGTGTAACCTTGAAATAGACACCTTCAAAGCTGTGAAAGTTGAACATTAAAATCACTTACTGAGGAGATGGGTGAGCTTTAACAGCTACACATTTGCGCAACAGCATCAATCCTGTTCACAAAGGCTCTCTACTGAGTTTGAGTGGGATTATTATTGCTCGAGGAATAAGTTGCTTTGTTCGTCCTTCCCCAGCATCAGAGACAGGAGACAGGCAGCAGAAGACGGGGCTCTCTGACAGCACAGAGAAATCCCCTCAGTTTACGGAACATTTAGTACATCCTTCTCAGGGCTCTACCTATGTGGGGACAGAAAAACTTTTCCCACCATGCAGAGGTGGGAGACATTTCTGGCTTTCAGGCTTCTCTACAGCACTAGTGTGGGAGGAAACCCTCCTGGGGATCCACTTAGCCATCCTCCCAGGGGGGTCTGTGCCTGCAGAGTCATGTTTTATGCTTTTGACTCTAATATACTGACTATCTGAAGTCTTTGGTCTTGACACAGAATACATGACAGACACGTAATGGTGTGTTTTACAAGTCTGTACTAGCTGATCTTATGATCTCTTCTTGGCCTAAGGAACAAACATTTAGGTATGAAAGCCATTGACTCCCCCACATGCACCTCCTCTAATGACCTATGCGCTATGAGCAGAAATACCCAGGCACTTATACTTTATGAGGCTTCAGGCAATTTGAAAACATCACCTACACAATTTTTCAATCTTTACAAAGAGTTTGAACCCAAAAAAGTGCATGGGGATCATTACTAAAAGTAGAACAGGCAGTGCTTTATGTAACTGTAAGGTATACGGTACCTCTGTTCTTCAATTGCACAGTAATTGCTGATTATTCAAGCTCATGGAAAATGCCGTATGTTTGAAGCAAAGTTGCATGAACACATCATGTTCTTTAACTCATGGTGCTGATTAGATGGCCCTGTTATTAACTTTAGGTTTTACTAAGTGTAGTCACCAAACCAGGGGCAGCAGACAACAGGAGGAGCAGAGGTGCAGAAACTTTTGCAGGAGTCAGTACACACTCTGTGATGGAACAGATTAAGTCAGCTCCGCATGTTACAGCTGCAAAGCATGACTACAGTGCATTTACTGGAATGAAACACAAGGAGAATGCTATACAGACATAAGCAAATAAGACCCAAAGTTTTTTAATGTTTTTTTGCATTCATTAAAAATGAAGGCAAAACTTTTGCCTTTTCATGTGTTTTATAAAAGACACACATGTAGTGTTTTGACTTGCTCTACAGTAACATCAGAATTCTAGCATGAACTCTGCTCCAGTTGCAAACCCAG
Source organism: Nestor notabilis (assembly GCF_000696875.1). Classification (NCBI taxonomy): domain Eukaryota; kingdom Metazoa; phylum Chordata; class Aves; order Psittaciformes; family Psittacidae; genus Nestor; species Nestor notabilis. The sequence goes on along the minus strand of NW_009924041.1, from coordinate 38,900 downwards.
CAGAGAAGCACTGCATATTTAAAATTGGCCTTAGCTGTGTTAGGCTGGCATATGAGCATATTCATATGGAAGCAGTTTGAAACGCTGAAATAGTATGGTCTTTATACTTGTTTGAGTATAAGGGGTTTTGATTTTAAGGGATTTGGGTACAGCAAGTACGTTATTCAACCACTGGAGGATGAACTAGATGATCTCCAGAGGTCTTTTCCAACCCTATTGATTCTGTGATTTGATTGTGCACCTCACAATGAACACCAAGTGTGCATTCTTGGTGTTCAGGCTGAGAAAATTGGGGCTGTTCAGCCTGGAGAAGAGAAGCTGTGTGGAGACCTCGTAGCAGCCTTCCAGTATCTGAAGGGGGCCTACAGGGATGCTGGGGAGGGACTCTTCGTTAGGGACTGTAGTGATAGGACAAGGGGTAATGGGTTCAAACTTAAGCAGGGGAAGATCAGGTTAGATATAAGAAAGAAGTTTTTTACTGTGAGGGTGGTGGGGCACTGGAACAGGTTGCCCAGAGAAGCTGTGAATGCTCCATCCCTGGCAGCGTTCAAGGCCAGGTTGGATAGAGCCTTGAGCAACATGATCTGGTGTGAGGCGTCCCTACCCATGGCAGTGGGGTTGTAACTAGAGGATCTTAAGGTCCTTTCCAGTCCTAAACGCTCTGTGAGTCTGTGTGAATAATAAGAGAAAATGACCTTTAAAATGAGCAGTGTGTCTAGTATAGACCTCAGGAAACAGTCTTTATTTCCCCAGTCCAAAGATTTAATGAATTTCCCTTTTCTCTTTGGAAATTCTTTAATACATTTTGTCTTTCCTTCCTCCGCCTCACCCCCCCCACCGAAATTAGAACTTGGTAATTCAAGGTGAAAAACTCTAATATCCTTTCCTTTTTCACAAAGATGCCCATGAAATTACAAGAGTCATTTTTGCCCACTCGGTGGCCTCAAACAATTTGTTTGATTCCTGTGAGCACTTTCAGCTACGAGCTCCAGTGTGTAAATATCCACCCTTTCAGTCAGACTGAAAGTACTGCAAGGAGAAACTATACTTAAGGATTTTATGATTTTTCTGTACTACCTAAGCAAGCAAAGAGAAACAAGAACTGCAATACTTTTATGCCTATGAACTATTCAAGTAGTCAAATACTTTGTTTCGGAGTAGTTTTACTATCTGCTGGTGCAGTCCAATGATGACTTAGTGAACTAGGAGAAGGCTTCTTAATTAAGTAGTTTTTTCCAGCTTCACAAACTATGATTTAATCAGAAAAACTTACAGAAGCCTGTGCTTTCAGAAACAACATCTAATTTCAGACTTACATGGCTATAGGTCACCAGATTTTAATTACCAAGAATTACAGCAATTACAAACGGTGAGTCACGATTCAGTCACCTCCTCTGTGCCCACAAACACTGTTTGTGTCACATAAACATACAATTTTCCTTGAAAATGTAGAGATAGGACAGACTTTAGAAGGTAAACTGATGATTTTTCCAGCTTTTCACCCAGCTGACATGGGTGGCATTTCAAGATTATACAGGTGACCTCTTCAGTGAACTAAAGGAAGTTTATTTCGGGTTAGGTTTCTAGTAGTGCATGAAGTTCTGGTGTCAAGCCACTTTCTTTACCTGGCATGGCTCTAGAGAGCATGCAAAAAGGTCAAGTAGCTTGCCCTAAGTGACAGAGTGACTGAATGGCTCCGAGACCTCTGCTCCCAGCTACCAGACCTCCCACGCTCCTCAGCCACATCACACAGAAACTCAATAGCCCCAGTCATTAGAAAAGTGTTATTGCCTCAAGTCACATCTTGCTGCAACTGTGTTTGGGGGTGGGGAAATACGTATCTAAAGGTGTAGAAAACCATGACTTTTGCCCTCTTCAAAAAGCCTGCAAATGCCTGTTTTCCCCTTCCTTCCCCTACCCATCTATTTCAATAGGATTCAGTACATCTCCAAATGCTGGCAGCCTGACTCTGCATCAGCACCTTTCCAGAGAGCAGCTTGCAAAATACACTTCTGCTGTGGGGCTTATTTCTTTTCAGTCGTAACCTCCTGACTCATTTAATAGACTAAGTATCTGGGATGGAGACCAAAACTTTGTAGCTGGATTCTGTTTTCTGTCCCCCAGGGCAATTAAGTCCTTCAAGCAGTGTGAGCTTGAGACCCCTCTAGTGTTGCCTGCTTGATCCAAGCAGGATCGTTGAAAGAGAAAGAAAAAGCCTAGTGTGTCGAGGTTCTCATGTTCCCAGCAAAATATTGTTGCTTTGTTTTAAAAGATGTTCTTAAAAGATCTGCATGTATAATATTAAGCAGTTAGCCATTCAGCCCCAGAATTTAAGTGTGGTGTATGGACAGGTTAGCCACAGGACTCCCTTTGACTTTAATGGGAGTTTTGATACAAGATCTTTTTGCGGGGTATTGGTAATCTGTACATTCACTCACAGGAGAGAAAGTTTTAGAGAAGTGTCCTGAGGGGCTCAGGTTAATGGAAGAAACTCTGATGTCATGACAACACAGCTCAGATCTTATATTACTCTCGAATGTCTGAGTGGGTTGGTGATGCCATGAGTCCCCAGCTTTTGTATGAGATTTTTACATGCTGTCTTATTCCCACATGTCTGAAGGGTTCTGGAAATTCTCCTGTAGCATTTCACAAGTCTTTATCATAGCAAATAGAGGAACACAAGAGAAAAATATTTCTCAGACTGTTTCTGAAGGCAAAACAAAATACTCCTTTTTAAATTAAAGCTTTCTGTGAGGGAATTCTTAATAGCAGTTTGCTACATATAGATAGAGGCTATTATTTTCCTAACCCCTCTGAATATTTTGCATACCGCCAGAGGTATTTTTTTATTGGCTTGTGCCATAAATCTTAGTGTCATGGGTCTTTAGTGTATACTAAAAAGCTAGAGGCTCACCAACTCAGCAAAAATACACACAACTGCAAAGCTACAAAACCAGATTGTTTCTGAGGTTGGGGAAAGAAAAAAAACCCCAGAATGATGGCTTGATGGGATAAGTCTTCAAGAAAACAACTGTCATTAGCAGTAGACATTTACAAGTGATTAGTTATGCTTGTTAGAATGATCCTTTGGAAACCAAACATCTCACTTCCAAATATGATGCAATAAATCTCTCTCAAAGGATTTATACCTTAATTTTAGACTTGACATTAAGTGTGCAAATGGATGAGCTCAAAGAGCAGATCAATTTTCTTATTTAGCACATGAACATTTTAACAGCACCACTGTACTTCCTGGTGTCTTCATTGTTTCTGCTGTTGAAGATACTAAAGAAGAAGTCAAGATTTCTGTTAATGTTCTTCAAAGAGATGGGAATTAGTGATTCCTGGACTAGATTTAGAAATCATTTCAAAGAGGCTGTCACCTGCAGAGGATTACAGAGAGGTAACCGTACAAGGGAGTCAGCTGTACAATGTTAAGTCTAGATTGAACACCAAGCAACAGAAGTAGCTGAAACTTGATAATGTGTGAAGACAGAGTGGTAGATTCAAAATGTGGAGCAAACTGGCTACACAAAGGTATGAAGAATAATTCTAGCAGATGGTTATTCAGGAAGTCTCAGAGAAAAGGAGGTCACAGTCCTCAGAGTAGGAGATACCCAGCAGATATAGATAGAGAGATAAAGATAGAGATAGAGAGAGATAGGTCTGTTCTAAACACCTGAGGAAAAGTAAGAAAAGACACAGTATATACGGTTGTGTCTAAACAACTGATACAAGCTGCAGTATTTTCCAAGATCCTGTTCACTGATTATCTAGACAGAAGGCCCGGCCAAAATGTATTGTACTGAGGCTCTCTTTTGGCCAGCATTTCTGCATTTAGTTCCATGGAAACTATGGTATGGACAGGTAGGAAGAACAGGCCTCAAATGCACATCCAGATCCCATCCCAGCACAGAGTTGGGATGTGTCCAGGACCTGCACTTGGACCCAGAAGCCAGGAAGTACTGCCAAATCCCACAATATTCACATCGTCTTAGCAGAGTGCAGGACAATCGTGAAACCATCTGTGTGATGCAGCTGTGAAAAAGGCAAAATGTTCTCCTGGGATGTAACGGGGAGGGATTTCCAGCAGAGATAAGGAAGCATTAATACCTTAGAGGGGCCTTGTCTGGCACGGCATACTTAATGTCCTCCACGTTGGAGGAAAACCTGCTTGCATAGGAAGAAGTAGAGGCAAAAGCTACCTGGGTAAAGAGAGACTTTCACCAAAGAAAACAATAATAAGCTGAGCTGGGTGTTTTAGCATCCTCTTAGAGGGGAAATGACCACTGTATTTCAACACTTGTGGACATAAATAGCAGCAAGTTGCTATCCATTCCCCAAAGCTTTCCAGCACCCTACTTTGCCTAGCTGGAGTGCAACAGCATCACCACCAGCTACAGCATCACCAGCTTGCTGCTCTTCCACCCACCTTGGCTTACCAGCAATTAAGTTTGAGGGGAACTTTAAGGTTTTCCCAGATGGAGGCATTGCTGTTCATCCAAAGTAGCTGTGCTGTTCAGCCCATGTTGCTTGCTCTCTCCATAAATTTAGCTACTTGACCATGGTTTTGGTTTTAATTTTTTTTCTGGCACATGGCATTCAGTCCCACAACACACCCAGTGTCTCAAGCCAAGAATGACACTTAATTTTCAAGCAGCCTTATTGATGGTATTATAGTGAATATAAATTATACAGAAATATTTAAAATAGCAGCAAGGTCATTTTGTTGCCCAAAAATAGTATATGAAGAACTTTATATTTTCTTTTAATCATTCTCACTCAATAGATAAACACTTTGCAAGCAATTGTTTCTAATGCAAAGCCAAGTCAGGTATTAGATAGCAGAGGTTATTAAATACTTGAGTTTGGGAACATTCATACACTGAAAAATGCTATGTTTTCACTCAAAAAAAGACAAACCAGCCAAAACCACCCCTCTCTAATGAGCCTGACAAGAGCTAGACACATTTTAGGAGACACATCTGGGGCAAGATTATCGATTTGGTATTCAAGCCCAGCCTCACTTATGGGCCGCCAAATTTGCCCATCTGTGCATATGCTTTGTGAAGCATTTGCCCTACGCAGAGGGCCTTCGGCACAGAAAGTAACGTTCAAATTCCACTTAAATCCTCAAAATGCAGCCTAAGACAGACTTAAGTGACACAGACCCCTGTGCAAACCCCGTACAAAGCACTGACACCAGCGTGCGCAGCTGTTAGGTTCTCACACCTGGCTAAACAGATGATTGAATTCACACCTGGAAAATCCTTTTTAGAAATGATTTTTGCATGTATAAATCGTACGATATTCCAGTCTCCATAGGAGTTCATGCTTGGAAAAGACTGTGTGCGGGGCTGGTAATTTGGGGTAAAAGTTGCCTTTCAGTGCACAGGACAGAAGACCGAAATGAAGGATTAAAGAAACAGTATTCTTATCCTGTGCTTCTCAGATACTATAAAAAAATCTGGAAACATGTTTTCCACCCCTTAATTCCATCAATACTTGAAAACCACTTCAGGCTACAGCCTACTGCAGTCATGTATCAGCCTCTCCAGCTTTTCCAGGCACTGCCAAAGTCTGTTTTGTAAGTCTTTGCACCCTACAGTTTTGTGTCTCGGATTTCTCTGACTGGGGCAGACAAAATTACAAGCACTCTGGCCCACTGCATCCCTCCTCTGACTGATCAGCCCTATTTCTTCTCCCCAGGCCAGTGAACAAAAGCTGAGTGGATGGTGCAGTGGTGATCCCGAAGCATGCCTTCCCTGCTGTCACTGCAACATAAAGCTGTGATGGGATACGCAGGCAAATCCCGAGAACGGTTAAGCTGCTGCGATGGAAAATTAATTTAACAAACAGCAACCCCAGAGATTCTAACTTAATAATCTGCGGCCAGATGCTATAGCCATGGACAACCAGTGAAGAACCATGCCTGCTCCAGGACCGTACCACTTAGCACAGCAAAAATGAACGAGAACAGACAGAATACACTCCTCTTCCTTTGGAGCCACTATTTTCCTCAACTCCATCACAGTATTGGGTTCATATTTTCATCTGTCAGCTCTAAGGCACCTCAGGTGCAGGTGATATCAGATGCTTCCAGGATTTGCATTGAATAATTTCAATCATGAAAACATTATCCAAAAAAACTCTGCTTGCGTCAGGGCCTTGAAAGAACTCATGGAGGAGATCCTAATAAGACTGGAGACATGTCAGAAGAGGGAAATTACATTCCTTTGCCGTCACTTTTGCTGTAAGAACTGTAGGAACTAAATGGAGATGAAACACAGCAGTCAGAAGGCTATGACAATCCAGGAGGCTGGGACTGCCTGGAAAGGCTGTGAAAAGCACCTCCAAGAATAATTGGTAAGCGAGACTGTGCCATGTGGGATTTCCTTCACCTTCCAGTACGTTGCCTAGTGAGCTAGGAAATGCCTGGGTGCAAGCATCAGTTTGGAAACGCCAATGGAATTTTGCTCAAGCAAGACAAAATAGAAGGACTCACCCGTTAGGTGTGAGAATTGGCAGCCCAGCCGCATGGAAAATGTAGAGCTGGTGCAGGACGCAAACGAAATGGAAGTTACTTTGCTGCACCAATCAATCAGTTAACACCTTTGTCAGTTTGTGCTACCCATAGAACTGAAGTGGGACATTCAAGTATAGAGGCTAAATATGAATTTATAGGAAAATGTGATGCTACATTCAGTGATGCGTCACTTGGGTCTGAAGAGGTCCCTCATTTCAAGCTCTTCCATCTAGTTACTTCCCAAAATAATGTGAACATGATAAAAGAAAAAGGGAGGAGTAGAAGAAGGGTAAAAAAGAAACGTTCTTTGTTATTCATTGGTTGCAACCACAGGAAAAATGGCACAGCTCAGTTATCTACCTATGCATCTCATGGCCAGAGTTTTAGAGGCAGCAAAATGCTGCAAGAAAGAAACGGAGAAGGGTCTGATTCCTTCTGTTTCATTAGATGAACTGAATATAGAGATCTATGGTTCAAGGGAAAATAGGCAAAAAAGTTCCAACACACACAAAAAAAGTAAAACATAATTCTACTCTGAGAAGTGACTGCAAATGCGGTACCTTGGGAGTAAGCATTATGCTCAATACTATTCCTATCCGTCATTCATTACCATGTCAAAGATGCTGATTTCTAGAGCATTACTTTCTGTCAGACCTGAGATAGAACCAGAAATTTCAGAGTAAACCCGAATCTATTTTCCCTGGTGAGTGCATCAGACTAAATTAAGTCTCCAGTGGATTTGCAAAAGAATAGCATATTCAACATTTGTAAACGGCTCTATCGGTGTTCAGAAGAATTAGAATCATCTCTTTCTTTTCAGCAAAACGTGCAAGGCTATAGAGGATTAAAAGTTACACCCCCTACCCCAAAAACCCAGAAGCTATGATTTTGAACAAAACCTAGCAACAGATCTGCTGACAAAGATCTTAAACTTCAGGATGTTTACATTGGGAAGTAGATTTGTGCCTGCAAATGGTAGTTACATTTCACAGAGGCACGCTCTTCATCCGCTGCGCCAGCAGGGCTGGCAAGGGAACAGCTCTTCACAGGGGGGGTGTCTCTCCAGTACCTCTGCTCCATGGACATTGCCATGGTCTCCCACACTTGGGGCTCTGCTCCAAGATGGAGCTTGGCTCCTTCTCTGGGGCAAGGATGATCATCCCAGCCTTGCCTGGCAGCCCCTTGAGCTTGGGTCCTCTGCAGCTTCATTCAGGACACTCAGGTCAGACAGATTTATGTCTCCACACTCTCAGTGTTTGTTTTATCCAAAGAGGGTAAAATCATTGGCTTTGCATATTGCTTGCAGACACTAGGCAGGAGGCTGGGAACATTCGATTTCCCACCTCTCCTTTACCCTTCCCCCAGCACCTCACCAGGTTTCAGCATCATCAGCTTCTTACATCTGACCACTTCATTTTTTAAAGTCCACAAACACAAAAGGCCACTAAAGTTTTTCTAACTTCATCTGTGCCCATCATATTTTGCATTTTTTTGTAATAAACTTGTGAAAACTGCATGTTTGGTTCCGTGGATTTATTACTTTGATGCTTTTCAAAGTCCTAATCTTGTTTTTTGAGACCTTTAAATGTTAAAGAGTCTGGGTTAATCTTTGTGCCTTTTATATTGTGATCACTTTGGTTCACTAAAAATAAAGTACAAGTAATTGGCTTTACTCCTATCTGCTCTGCTTAAGGTTTTGATAACTTAAATGTGGGCAAATTCTTCTTTGAAGCCAATTAAACTGAAGACTTTTGTAAAGAGCAGGACTTGAAGTAGGAAAACCAGACACTATATCATATATAAAACAATGTGGGATTCCATTCCTTTTACTACAATAACAGCTTTGAAGGGGTTGCTTTCACAAATAATTCAACCCTGGTGAAAGTGATATAATTCAGCTGAAATCAGTGCAGTTTGCAAGAGCTCTGAACTTTGATTCACTGTTTTGCTCAAATGGTTTAAACTTTCAGCGACATGTGATTTAATAAAGACAAAATGGAACCGTCTGTCCTAGCTGCTACCAAGTAATTTAATACACCCTCTTTTCAGCTACAGATAAACAGAAAATACTGTGACAAGTCTACATCATCTACAGAAATATTTACTTGAGGAGGAGGCTGTTCTGGGAAGTCCTTCTAAAGTATATGCTTAAGTATGTATTATTGCTACCATGAAATACAGCAAAAGATGGGGCTCACCTGCTGGAGGATTCCAGCTAAGAGAGCTTCCTCTGATGGATTTTACCTCTGTGACCAGAGTTCCTACCAACCATTTCATGCCTCTGCTTTTCATACCAAGAAGTTGACCCTGGGGCAGCTTCATCCTCCCCAGCCTCAGGGCCAGGACACTGTGTAGGAAGAGCAGTAAGGACCAGCATGGATGGTGTCCACTGCTCTACAACAGCGCTGTGTGCTAATGGTGACATGCCAGGCAGAAGTTTGCCATCACTGGCCCAGATTAATTAGAAATGAATACAGTTTAAATATGTATTTCAAAATACAGAAAGAGAATAAAAAAACAATGTAAGAACTGAAGGACCTGAAATCTTAATATTTAGATATGTCTAAATGATATGTAATTTATTCCTCTGTGTTTATATGAAGCTCAGTAGACTGCTAAAGAGTAAAATGACATGCCTGATTCCCAGGTCTAACTTACATGAGAAGTGTGGTACCACTCAGTACTTCTGCTCACTCAGCCAGTCCCAGGCAAGTACAGGAAAACCTGGAATGAATACAATTGTTCAGTCTTCAGAGTGCTGGTATGGTTTTTGAAGGTATAAACACAAAGTTATTGCTGTGCCTTTGCCATTACTGCCATTTCAGAGTCTGATACGTGTAAAGGGATGGTTGTACATAGAACTAACTGCCTGCCGAGATAAACCCTGTTCTGGCATGCCTGTGATCAGAAATCAGACCTTATACACTAATAACTGAAAAAGCCAATACCGTGGGGCAAACCAGACGTTACCAAGAACGGGATGTGAGCTCTCTAGGAAATAACTGTTTGAAAATGTCAGCAATAACAGAGAAACTATTAAATATATCACACTTGTTGTCTTGCTGCTGCCTGTATTCACAGAGAAATCCTAGAGCTTTTAATTAGCCTAAATTACATTTAGCTTTAGTTTTTGAACACTGACTTTGTGAGTTACTTATAAGAATGAACATAGCCAGGCTCTTTGGTCAGTAATGCCAATAACTAGTCATTTTACATTTCATTCAAGAACATACCTTTCCTATCAGAAGTATTAAAAGCAAGAGATAAACTACCTTTTTTATTCTGGACTCTGTCAGTGAAATTAATTGACTGGTTTTGATGGACTTATGCCACTAGATTATTGGTACCAGATAAATCAGAATCAGCTTTAAATTATTTCTTTGTTTTCAGGAGATACCTTTAGAGAAGAGCTGGCAGAAGTACCTGCAGCATCTGTAATCATTTATTACAGTAGTGTCAGAACTCATATTCACTCCATGAGGCAATTCCCCAGCCTTAGAGAATTACATGGGAGAGATAGGAGCTCTTCAGAGAGCAGCTAAAAATAATTAGAAGGCAATCCCAACTGTGATAATAAAATTACACAGAAGATTCTTCAAAGAACAATGTTATTAAAGGTTTCTCCAAAATGACCAGAAGCAAGACCTGTCCATTCAGACTAGTTATTATTGCTCAGACAGTTAGGTTCTAGAAAGCTTCTTGGACTGTATATAACTTCCTTTCTTCTAAGCAGAAGTAACATTATTTCCTCTCAGAAATGAATTTCATTTGCCTTCTTTACATTAGGGCCAAAGTAAACATCTAAGAAACCTCAGGGCCAAATAATTTCATTTTGGTGTAAAAGCAAAAAAGGACCCCTACTCTTTAATGTTTCTTACCAGTTTAAAGCCATACAATTCATCATATTCTCCTTGTGGAGGAAGAGGTTTCTTGGTAAGCAGAGGGCAGATGCTGTGGAATCAGGATCTAGATGCACAGTGTAATTTTGGCTGTCACGACCGTCACTGTACTAAACTAACAGCTGTCTGGCCACCACATAAAGATTCATAGCCTCCACTTCACTTAAGCATCCTGGCCTCCTATTTGCTATAAGCATATATATACTCTGAGCAACTTGCCTCAGGTGGTGATCCTTAAAATCAGATGATCTAAAAGGTGCTGCGGCAATATAGCATGCCAAAGCAACAGGCAAGTACCTAAAGCTTTTCAGCATCAATTACTGAGGATGTGAGGGAGATTTAATTTCTACATCACAAGGACCTGGGCATCTTAAAACACACAAGAAGGACCACTGATAGTGGAACCCTGTTCTGCTAGTCATTGCAAAAGATTAAGAGAACAAATGAGCAGTTTTTTGCTTCACACCTGAGGTGATGGTCCCTGTCATCTCTGGAGCTCTTGATTTTTCCAGATTGCTTATGCAGGCATATGAATAACCCCCTTACTCCAAACTGCATATTTTTGAATTTATAGACCAGAAACCCTCCACCAGATATCATAGCAAAGCAGTGAACAAGGACCCTGTTTCCTTCTACTTGCTCTAGTAGGCATATGGAAAGACATTCTTAGAGCCTGAAGTTAAAATAATTACCTCTCTTTCATTACAGGGGTCAGCTAGTAAGAAAGAAGTGAAGTTTTACTTCTATATTAGGGCAGTACCTGAGAGAGAAATTAATCCTCAATTTTAGTCCCTGTTCTAAGCTCAATTTTCTGCTTTTATCCACTAATGTGGATCAGGAAATGCCTAGATCCAATCCAGGTGTTCCAGAAGATGCTATCATTAGCAAGTTGTTTGTTTTCATTCTGTTGGTAGCTGTAGTTGCTAGTATAAACTGAAGCACAGCTGAATCTTTTTAGCTCATCCTGTTTCTGCTCTGATGGAGCTTTTCTGTTGTCTCACTATTTCACATCACGCTATTTTTCATGGGTCCCATGTAGCATCCAAAAATCAGAGAGGAGAAAGGCTTCCTTCGGTATCTGAGTTCCACCTGCTATGCACACTCTAACGTGAACCTCTGCACAGCTTCTTAGTACTTGCAAGACCCTCCTTAAAGTACAACTTCCTATGCTGAATGCTGCAGCTACAGTGTAGAAGTATCAAATCTTTCACTTTGGGATAAAAGTTATTAGCAGCATACTGCTTCCACCTCTTTTGGGGATATGTTTTGAAAGCAAGCAATGAGTGTTGCTATATTCACTTGAAGTAAAATACAGTAGATGTCCCTGTATATGTATTTATATATTTTCATGTGCGGGCAGGCAGGAACACAAGTATCAAATACTTGGAAGGGGAAATCAGAACTTGAGCTTCTAAAAGTAAAGCACATCCAAATTGCAGAGGTTTATAGGACTGTTAAGGGTTATGAAGGCTGGAATGTCAGGTTTGGCTGCTAAGCCCTGCCAAAGACCTGCTGGAGGTGCCCCCTGCTTTTTCTGGAGCTAGGTCTTCAGTGTTATAGAGCTAGAGGCCAGGAGATAAATTTTCTGGCCTGAGTTGCTTCCTCTCTCTCCTAACATCCCTCCCTGCTCAGGAAGCAAAACTTCTGCCATGTACCCTGCTCTATGTCCAGATAATTAGAAAAGCTGTATCACAAATTCATAGTTCTTCAGTATTTCTTTTTTCCCCAGTTTTAGTGACACTAGGCTCATTATTGGAATAAGGCAAGTGGGGAGGATGCTTGCTCACTGTATTTACTGCTTTTTGTCACTATGACTTCCTCCCAGCTCTGCAAATATTTTACCCATTCACCAAATAAGAAGGAGCCAAATTGGAGCAATGGATGAAAATAAGTGTCACCTCTGGGTCCACTCCAGTGCTGCCCGTAATAGGAGTTTTTAAAATAAATGTGTAATTTTGCCTCAAGACAGTTTTTGTGACCTATGGTAAATGTATCTTAGGGCTTAGTTTATTTCCCAACTTAAATCGCACTCTTTGGTCCCACTGATACAGAATTAAACCATTGTCAGCACCCAACACTGATGGTATGTATCTACTGGACTACTCTGTAATCTCCTACTGGTCTATTTCTCCTAGGATAACAAGTTCAGCATGCTGCTCATGATATTCTGTGGAGGCAGACATCTCTGTAGCTAGAAAGAGTTATTGTATTGCCCGGGTGTTGCTGGCACTCAAGCTTTAAGACAGACATTTTCTTTCAGAGAACTTTTTTTCACTTTCCTTGTCCTTGGGTAAGGAGATTTCTCCCTTTCAGTCCCTCTAACACTGGTTCACCCAGAGTCATTTGCTCTCCAAGCTTTGCTTCTCGAAGCTCTGCCTCTTCCACACTAATCCTCAACCACCTCCCAGCAGTTCCAGGGGCTGAGATCAAGGAGAAACTTTTGACTGAGATGTCACTAATACTCAAATAAAAACGATCTAGATGTCAAGGCTGAGGAAATGCAAAAATATGGATGGAAGTGGAGCTAAGCCAAACCATAGGGAAGTGTGTAAGATAATCAGCTCTGACTGCCAACGCTGGCCACTCACCTTTTCCCATGGTGAGCCACAGACTGTGCTTGAGACTCTCCATAGCTGTTACAAGGCTCCAGTCTTTCCATAATTTCCATTTTTCACCTCCCTCATATCCTTTTAAATCTATATTTATAATATTTTTTAAAGGGGTGAGAGAAAGGAACAGACAATCAACTGATCATTAATCTCCCATTTTACTGTCAGAAAGGAAAGTCTTTCAACAGAGTTAATTTAATTATTTTTATGGGAGACTTAAATCTCATTAAGAGTATTATTTAGTAAAAGAAAATTCCTAAGAGTGGAAGCACTGGAAGGCAAAACTAAGCCTATCTTCAGCTAAGCATTCCCGTCTCTCCTGCCCTGATACTCTCTGCTCCTTGAACAGGGCTCATGCAGCCACTGCCACCTCACTTCCAGGGATGAAAATCACACTGGCAGAAGAAAAAGAGAATGGGGTGCTTGAAAACGACACAGCAGAAAGTGAATGTAATTTTTAAAGCCACATCAGAAGTCTTGGCTCCCTGGCACTAAATTAATTTGCTTTAGCTGGCTGAAACCATGGGCTACTTTGTGCCTATGTTCTCTTAAGAAGCTTGGATCAACTGCTAATTGATTAACTATTAATTGAATATATGAATGTCTGGGGTACATATTCCTGGTATCCTCAGGCAGGTAACAAGCAAAAAATACAAACGCTACCCAGGGAGATTCTGCTTAGATAACACAATTAACTTCAAATGAGAGTATAACAAATACAAACTCTAACTCAGCCTCTCCTGGAGGACAGAGGTTTCACCAAGGCATAGCAAACCAATGGAAATCTTAAAAGTGAAGAGAGTGAGTGAAGTATGAAAGGGCTTTTTCAGCATGTGCACAGCTCTCAGGATGTGAAGTAGCAGCTGACTGGAACAGTAACGTGGAGTTCCCTGCCCTTTTTGAAAAGTACTTCATTATTTCTTCTAATGTGGCTGCACTGGGTACCACCCCTTTGCTGCTGTCTCATAACAGTCAGTGAGTTCAGTAGCACACAAGCCATTCTGCCACTCAGCCTATAATGAGACACTATGTGGTATCACTCAGATGGCTGGCGTTGGGCCCAAGTGGAGAAGTGGCCCAAAGCAAGGCTGCCAAGAACAAGTTTAGCACCTCTGCTGCTGAGAAATACTTCTAGGTGTTACAACTCTAAATTGTTTAAAAAGTCAGATACTTCTTAAGGTCAATGTATGTGTAAAAGACAACAAAGAAGCTTCGAGTTCTGGGTTGCTGGGAGTCCTGGAAACACAGAGCAACAACACCATCTGGTCTACCAAGGGAGACTTGACATGGACATCCATATCTACATGCTCTGAACATTTGCATTGCAAGGGACGAAGCGCGTGGGGAAGGCATGGGGGCAGTGGGGAAGCACGGCTGCATCCTGTTAGTAACTAGTGGCTAAGCACAGAAAAAGAGGCATAAAAAGAGGAGTAACGTGTATGAGTAAACCCTTCTGGAGGGGAACAAAGAAACCTCTGCCTGGAATCTAGCCCTTATGACAAATCCTTAATCCATAATGCTTGCCTCAGCCATGTTCCAGAGCTGGGTTTATTGACCTAAAAATGCTAGGCACATGCGAGAGCGTTTAAGAGAGGCATGTGCTTCATGTCACACTTATCTTTCAGAACAGGAAAAAGGAGGAAAATTGGTTTTCCTCCATGTTTCAGTTTCGGCCAAAATCTGAAAGGAATAATAGACTAATATCTAGGTCTGCTCCTTTAGGCAGTTTTTATGCTAGATAAAATTCAAACCAGAAACTGTCCTACCATAAAAACAAATGCAGAAATCTAAAAACTTTGTAGCAGAAAGTGGAAAATGATGGTTATATACTGGATTTCCCCTTAGCTATTTGAATATTGGTATGAAAGTCATGAACAGAAAGAAATTGGGCTGTAACATTTGGAGCTGCACTGACCATGCTGAAAGTTTTGATGTGGGCCCCGAACTTCTGGGTTCTTAGTAAGGAATATCTCGAGACTGAGAAAATCTCACACTAAAAGAATGTATGATCAGGTCAGTGAGGGAACATTTCCTCGCCAGGGCATGAAAGGTTGAATCTGGAGGTATTAACCAATTCAAACAGACAGCTGAACTGGGATTGGGGTAATATCAAAGCAAACTCTGTTCTCTTCAAAAACAGTCGCCATGCTGAAGTTTCTTGCTCACTATTTTTAATATAAAGAAACTGAGCTGAAATACAGAGTTATTACGTTCGGTTTATTAATTTACTCTGTTTGCTCAACCTCATATGTCAGGAATTTCAGAGCATCACCAGAAGTACAGATGTCAGCAGTTGGCAACCAGTGATTTCTGGCTGCTCAGAGGTCATTTTTCTCTTGGATTCCCCCTGTGAAAGGTTTGAAATTCACCATTAAACAATATCACATTTCATGCCTGCTTGCTACTTCAGGTCCAGGAACTAAATTTCTTCCGAATAATGTAACAGTAAAAGTCAGAGAGGCTGTTTGCTTTCTGATGTTGGATGGTTCCTATGTATTACTGCACTGCCATAAACTGTACCTGTGATCAGATCACGCACCATAAACTAACCAACAAACACATACATTCTGCCTACAAATGGATTAAAAAATAAAAAGGAACAACATAGATCTGTTGGGTTTTGGTTTGGGTTTGGTTTTTTTTTTTCAAAATAGGATATCAACAATTAAAAAACAATTAATGATTTCAGGTTTCAAAGCAACATTTTGTGCTGATTTTGTTTTTACTAGCAAACGCTGGGTTGCTAGATACACCCAAAACAATCTTTTTCATTCCTGTATTATCTCTTCATTACATTTATGTACTTGGAGCTTAGCTTGAACTGTGTAGGATTGAACAGCAAGAGTGGTACCCTCTGCTCCACATTTCAAGTTAGCTACAAATTTAGGAAGTTCTGCATTTGAAGGAAGTGAATCTGGCATATGAGAAAAAAGGAAACTTGGTCTTAAAGAAGAGCTATTTCAGTATACACTGAATAATTTAGGAAATATGAGCAGTTTATACTGTAGATATGGAAATGAAAGAGAAATCTCTCAACAAGGCTACAGGTCTTGCTTGTGCTGCTCTAGTAGCAATAATAAGGCAGGAACACACAACAAAATTATTAAACTTTGGTATAGAAGAAAAAAAAGAAGAAAAATTGTGCTGCCAGTGGAAGACATACTGCCTTTCCTAAAGATACTCTACTGAAAATTCAGCCTTGCAAGGAGATCACACTGGATGTCAGTGCCATGAAAATTCACTTTCTCATCCTGGGACAGAGGAGACTGAAGGACGGGAGGGTTGCAGAGAGGCAGATCTGCAAAAAACTTCTGTGTCTGACCAGTATCTGTGCCAACACCTTTTGTTTTGGGAATAAAGTACTCAGCTGGGACCAAATCATACAGCTCACTCAATAGTTCTTTTAGTAACATGTTTAAACTGCCTTGCACACAGAGGTATGTTTTAAGTGTACATGTACAAAAACTATCTTGCTTTATATTAATATCTTTCACTTTAAAACAAACATGGAGCTTTTATTGTGCAAAATATTATTTTACTGCCATTGTAAGTACAGCTCAAAATTTAAATGTCTTACCCTAAACATGAAGTATGTCTGTGTGTCTAACGACGCAGGAATAACTCTCAGCTTGTGACATAAAGTTCTTTTTACACTGAAAATCTATGACCAAAACACCTGCTGAGTGTCCAGAGGTCTGTGATTTCACCCAGAAAGACATTTAATAGAGACATGTCACCTGTTCTGGAGACGTATATTTTAAACAGCAACATTATAATTATGAAATTGATATTTTTTCCAAAAGGCAAGAAAATCCATGGCTACTTTTCTAACGTATAACTGAAGAGCTCATCACACAGATGAACTTGATAATATGGTGTTATGCACTGATCATCTGAGTTATTGCTGATGAGCATATTCTACTATCAACAGTAATTAATCAGTTAGTCTAAAGAACTTAGTATACAGTGGGTTTCACCTCCAATAAATCACGCTGTATAAAAACATAAACATACAAGAGAATGTTTATAGATGGAAATTCTGACCTAAGGCTTTAAACAGACTCAGACCACCGGAGTTTTCTCCTCTTGTGATTCACATGCCCTGTGCAAACAGTTGCCTGCATGGCACTGGTGACTTCTCAGAACAAATCCCAAGCAGAACCTTTTGGGCGGGAATCTTTAGCAAGGAAAGTGACATTCGACATGGCAATGGTGCGTCTTATGTCAGCGAATGATTGGATTCAAAAGGAAATGCTGTTCAGTAGTTGCCCTGATAACTTCCTGACACAGTAATAAACATTTGTGAGTGGCTCTACAGAAAGATGCCAGTGGTTTGTTTCGTAGCAGCAACACTCATCCAGGAGAAGTTTTTAACTGAAAGGATAACAAAAGTAGTGGAGCTTTTTTCCTGCAGCTGTTTTAGTTGGGCACCGGAGATGAATGGAACAGGAAAATTAGGGAAAAGCCTGTAACAACTGACTAAACTAAGCTGTGCCCACTGTGCTCTTCTGTCAGAGCTCCTCGATGCAAAAGAAGAGATCTCGTAGAAGGATATTGATTTAACCCACCAGCTAGTTTGGAAAACTTCATGCTACCTTCTGGATGCATGTGAGTTAACAACAGTAAAGCAATTTGCTTGGATTGGTCTTTTATACATAGGCTCTCTCACAGAAAGCTTATAAACCACTGTGAACATCTTAGCCCAGTAAATCAAAAAGACAGTCTGAGTTTTAAAATATATGCTCTCTCATAATAAAAGCTCAGGATAGTATAGCAACTTCCTCCTCTGTGTAAGCATGCAGCTTTTAGTGAGCTACTTTAAAAGCTTGGTAGGCTGAAGTTCAAAACATAGTCAGCACACTGCTGACATTATGAATGACAGCTAAACAGTGGTGAGATGATATAATGAGTATATATGTATACATATTAAATCACATATACAAGCTATATTCCTACGAATATGCTGCTGTTGATAAATATTTGTGCTGAAGCTTAGGCTTTTTTGCATGTGATGTTACATAATAGAAATGGGTATAAATAAATATAAAATAAAACCAATATATATAAAAACATATTTCAAATACCATTAAAAAGAAAAGAAAAAGGAGATTCCCTGAATAAAAGGCTGCCTTAGTGCATAAAATGTATTTTTTCTCCATGGCCTTTCAGCCTATTAATGAAAATTTTCATGTTGAGTGTCTCACCGCACAGCAAAGGTCATGAAAACCATTCCCATCAACTCTGGCTGAGGAAGGAAGCAGACCTGGACTTGTTGCATGGGCAGCAGCCTCAGGTGGAAGTGCAGGAGACCCCACACTGGCTGTGGGAGTGGAGGGGTAAGCTGGAATGGGGCTGAAGTGCCACTGGCCAGCCGAAATCACTGTCTAATCTTTTTGCTCTGGCAGAGCTCTGTGTCCTTTGGTCTACTTATAGAAACATAGATAAGTGACTGACAGAGTCTGTAAAGCTGTTCACATGACTTTTACAACTTTGGTTTTTTTAATGGAAAAGGTATATTCTGTCATTTCAGTTGAAATGGCTCAAACATTTACTTTGGAAAGAAATCATAAGAAGCCAGAGTTGCCACTGAAATGCAACAAAGATAAACGTAACTTTATGCTAAGTAATTGATAAGGCATATAAAAAGGTTTCAAACAAAACATATATCTTGTAAGCCTGAGGTAATTTCTTTTATTTCTCTGCCATGAATTCCCTCTTTATCCTTTGCAAAGGGAGAGAACAAGTAGTTTTATTTTGGTCTCTGGCACAACGTACATGTTATAAACACTACTATTTTATGGCCTCTTTTGCTCATTAAGGTATCAAAAACTTCACTCGACTCCATCCTGCACAGGATGCTAGGCGCTGCTGGACATAGGATGCTTGGCAGAGGCTTCTCATCTTCTACTTGCAAAACCTCAAAAGAAAAGTTGGCCTTTGAAGGTTTTGCCTACTTGCTGTAGGACCACTCTGTCCTACAGTAATCCCATTTCCAACCAAAGTGCCTAACTAAAAAACTTTGCTTTGAGCCATCTAATTCTTGGAGACAGAGATTGGGTAACTTTATGTCAGGGGGAAAAAACCTGAACTCTTTGATTAATCTGATACCTGTGTCAGCAAATGGGTGGGTTGTTGCTTTTTCAGCAGCTGTCTACCGTGGAAAGCATAGCTCTAAAGCAATCAGTGAAATCAGTTTCCTTGTTCCTTATGCATTTAAAAAGGAGCAAGTGAGAAAGCCAGATTCAACTCTACACTTTAGAAAAATCTATCAAGAGTTTCATCACAGTGAGACACCTTTTTACAGTCATGACCAAACATTGAAATGATGATATTAGAATCCATGCTTAATGGACAAATATGGATTACAATTTGGATCAATATTCCATATTTTTTGAGATAAAGCTTTTTATTAGGCTGTTAACAACTAAGTTTCAAATATCCCTGGTTTGGAAATGAATAGTGGTACTTCATACATTGCCAAAAGCTGGGGAAAATGATTGGTCTTTGTATGTACTACGGAGATATCCATGAAGGCAAGGTTTTTGCATGAGCTTGTTCCTGAAACCCAAGAGGGAACCCTTTGGTGGCCTAGAAACTAAAGCCCCATAATGTTCCCAGAACAAAATTCACAAGTCAGCTCACTTGAAGTAAATTCAGCATGAGTGTCCCTATTTACTTACCCATGCAAGCTGTTATTCTGCTGTTTTGTGCCAGAGATCTAGTCCACTGCTCATACTGTGGATGTCAGTATAATGAATCGCAGTCCGTAAAGAGTGGACTGCAGTTACCCAAAGAAAAAGAAAGGAGTGTGGCATTAGGTGGGACCATCTGAAAGTCTTCAAACAGGATAATTAATTAGGAAACCTGATGAACTGATTGTTCTTCTCTATTCTGGTTAGCCTTTAGGAGAAATTTGTCGATTTCTCCCCATACCATCTCTTCTTCCTTCTTACATCTGAGCTCCCAACTCTTTTCAAAGCCATTTCATTCTTTTTTTCAAACAGTTTAAGCCTCATTCTTTCTGCAGCATGCAAAACTGGCTTGATTGATTGACTGACTATCTACTTATTTTTATGCTTCTGGATATTCTTATGTTGAAAATTACTGAGGATACATCCTGTTGTTATGTTATGATATGTCGTATCCATACTTAGATTTTTTGCTTTCATAGTATTTGAATGTCCTGGCAAAAAACCATTTTTGTAAGAAATAACAGTTATTCTGAATTACTGGACAATCACAGGCAGGTAAACACTCCATTAATTAAAATTATGATATTTTTGTTGAATAAGGAGAATATTTTGTGCATTCTGTCTTAAGAGAGGTTGCCCAGATGTTGAGTATGGAGCCTTTGGATATTTGGTTTCTGAACATGCTCAAAAGCTGAGGTTTCTGCAGGATTTTTTAATCTAAAGAATAAAACCTAAGGCTCCTATTGTCTTTCAGAACACACCAAACAGTAAGAAACTTCTAGTTAAAACATGTCTGTGAAATCTGAAGAAATGGATTTAAATAATGTTCACAGGAAAGACTTATTACAAATGGAGCTTTACCAAATTAAAGATCATATATAAATAAAAGCTAAACTGCAGGGTATGGGAACATTTTGCTGTCCCCTGCATAGAGTGCTAGTAGAAGACTAATAATAGAAAAATAAAAAGATCAAAAGTTTTGTGTGCTCTCAAACTGGTGCGTAGATTGATGTAAATTTACAGAAAATAATATACTGTCTTCAAAAGCTATGAAAAAGCTGTGCTATAATAATTGTGCCTCTTGTCTAATAGTTAACATTTTTCTATTTTACAGACAGTCAAGATATGTGGTTACTTCTCATTCATCACATTAACATTACTGTTCCTTCAGAGACTTTTCTCTGGCTCCATGCACTTCATGCTCTAGATACTACAGCTCCCAGTACTTAGAAATGATTTACACAGAATACACAACGCTTCATTTATGTATAAAAATTATACAAATGCACTGGACTATGAATTGGGAAAACAGACTCAGCTTTATGTAGTACATTTTCCAGTTTCCATAGTATTTTCCTAATTCTGTCAAGTTAATTCATTTACTGCTAGACACTTGACTTTTAAACAGACTCTGATTGTTGGTTGAAGAGAATTACAATGAATGTTATTTGTTCCTTTTCATTATAACGCATTTGTAAATGGCAACAGCCATCTTCCACCAAAGAAAAATAGTTTCCTACAACAGGAGAGCCCTGGTTCTTTTCCTCAAAGCTGTATGCTTTCTTTCATGAGCAGTACCCTCATAAAACTTAACCATAAGGGGAAATCAAGAAGACACACCATAAAATTCCTTAGACTGATCCTGACAGTATTTTGACAATAGCAGCACTCTGATACTGTTGCTGATACAGAACTTTTTTCCCAGTCATATCTTTTTACCAATCCTTTCCTACTCTTCTGTTTCACCTCTCACCAGACTCTGCGACTCCACTGGACTTTATATTGCTGCCAGATGATATTTCAGTTTAAATCACTGAAATAGCCAAAGATTTGACCATACAGGTTATGCTGAAAAATACTGGAGGCTGTGCTCTGCTGGGATAAATAATCACTGAAACCTGCATCCCAGTACATGAAGTAACAACCAGTGAAGGTCTTGGCAGCTGTCAGGCTGAAAAAGAAAAATTTGGAAGCATATCTAAACTACTGTTAACAGAGACCAAGCATTTCCCAGCTTTTCCTAGGTGGTTATTACAAAGCTGACATCTCCCTGAGTATTTCTGCCCCCTCTTACTTCTCTCATACAGCGAGGAACATCAGGATGCTCATCTGGCCACCAGAATCAAAGCACCACAGCCTGAACATCATCAGGAGCCCGTTATTCCCCTTTCTCTTCTCCAAAAGGTCCTCATTCTGCTTGCATCCACCATCTGCACACAGTAAGTTTGGTGAAAGGAGGAACAAAATCTATAGAACATTTTTACTTTCAGGGAAGCATAAACAGGGTGCTGATAAATAAGACTTGAGTTTGACTCCAGTCTTTGTGAGGCAGAGACTGAAAGTTGACCCTTAGACTAGTTATTTTAACATAATCTTCCTGCTTATAATTAAAGATGAGCCTAATAATAAATGCATCATACTTATATTCCTGTGTTTAATGTCTTCACCTAATGCGTATGATCTTTCATGATGACCATACGCAAAGTCTCAAGCTCACCCATCAGGCTTTCCCTGTACTGTGAACTCCATGGGATGGTGCAGCTAACATCACACTTCCCTTTCACTTGGCTCCTTGTGGCTGCAGCCAAGGAGAAGGCCTGTCCCATAAACAGAAATATGCATCAGATACAATAAACAGTTCCACAGCTACATTTTCAATGCATAAAAATATTAATTACTTCTATTTACATCTTTGGATTTCCACAGCTTGCATTTGTAATGATGACCTTTGAGTCTGGCATTTCCTGGCAGTTAATGACCTGTGAAACTCAGGCCTGATGGTTTCACCATAGCCTTTGCCCCAGCTAGTCATTAGCAGTCAGGAAATGCTCTCCCCATTGGTCTTTACTCCGTAATTATGTTCATTGATTCCACCTGTGAAATGCACCCTGGGTGCATTTTAAAGGATTATCGAAGTATGTTGATGAAAATATTAGTGATGACCTTTTTTTTCTCTCTAATAGGTGCTGTATGATATTTGCACTTTTAGAGTTAAGGCTATTTCAACTTTTTTCCATTATATAATTCTCCCCCTCAATGGGTTATAACTGCGCAATAAAAATTCACTCAGTCTGAAACTTGGCAAACAAGGCTTTAAGTTGGAAAAAAAAGTCACTAAATCCAAGTTGGAGTTTGAAGAGTGTAAAATGTAAAGGAAACAAAATTTTCTTAAATACATTTTTGTGCTTATGTGAATGAAAACCAGATTAATTCTTTATATTTATTGAAATTTGACTGCCATACACAAAGTAAACTCACTGTTGAGTGTGTTTTCCTTGGTCTGAAAGCACAGGCACGTTAGATATATTACTCATTGTCAGACTATGGGATGGGGAATGGTAGTACCTAGGAAAGAAAAATAATCATATGAATAATTAAGTTGAACTTGAAATAAAGCTCAGAATATGAGGTTTTCTCAAGGTTGTCTACTTGAGTAAAAAGGCAAAGCATTCCTTTACATGAAATGCAATCGATCTCCTTGTCTCAAAAACTATGGGGCCTCTTTTCCTCCCAGAAATGCATTATGTATGTCATATCGTATTTTTATCTGATTTTTATTCAGCACTAGAACATCTTCAAAGGTTCTACCTGAAGCAAGATGCTCTAATAAATGTCGAGTCCAGCAGTATTTCTCTTTTGAAAGATGCTCTGATCTCTCCTCTTGGTGGAACAAGTGCTCCTCTGTCCAGTCAATTATCAGTATTTTATTTAGGATCCTCTCTTCTTTTCAGAGGAAAGAGGCGTTTCAGCAATCTGCACTTTACTGCTCAGCCAGTCCAGAAGTCAGTTTCTGGGGCTGAGTGACCGTAACCCAATTCCTACTTCCAGTTCTGAGATTAACTGCAAATATTCCTGAAATTTGTCACTTTATTCATTACATCACGAATAAAGATGAGTAAAGTTTGAACAGCCAATTATCCTTTTCCCCTTGTCTCAGCTTTAGCAAGCATTTACAATTTCATATAAAGAAAGCAACCTTCTCTGTTTTTTGTTCTCACAGTTCATGACAAATGTCACTGGGATGCTGAAAGCTGGAAAAAAGCATGGGAAGGAGAGAGCAGCAAGATAACTACTGTTCTGGCTACTATTTATTCGTGTACTGAAGAAGGCTTTTCCCACCTAGTCATTTGTTTGCCTTTATCACGTTATCAACTCTCTAAAGGAGCTGTGGTGATATAGTATTTTCAATCAAAGTACTTAAAATTTGGGAAGCTGAAGAAGACTTCCTCAATTCAGTTTCATTATGCATTTCCTCTCCAAAACAATAAGCCTTTATAAAACACCAATGTAGAATTGAAAACTACTGCTGCTTAATGGTTAGAATAAAGGTCCAAGTATCACAGCTCCTGATTTTTATTGTTAACAGTGCCACACAGTTGTTCTCTGGCTTTGGCAATTCATTTACTTAGTTTCTCCTGGTTTCTACCTTTATACTTCATACTGATGTGAGCTGTGTAATATATCTTATACACATTATGTAACATACCTTACCTATTTTATAAAATGTGGAATAAATAAATGTGCAAGGTAGGTATTGTAAAGAACTCTGAAGAACTTCAGCAGAGGTACATATATGCAAATGATTCAAAACACATTAATCACAGTTTTAATATTTCAAGCAATGTATTTCAATACATTGAGTCCCATTGATAATGGAGAATTAAAGGAGTACAGTAAATTCACCCAAGAGATACAATCCCATATAGATGTTTAATGTTGCACCAAGAATAGGCTGTTGGAGTATATTCTGTACTGTTCTTCAGAGATTAGTAATCATGAGAAAGTAAGAAACTTATTGCATTTTGTACTGTTTCCCACAACAGTCTGACACAAAATATGTTAGGAGAACTTTGGCAAGTCACTAATACAATAAAATATTCAGTTTACAAAGCAGAAAGTGTGCCCCTTTTTCTTCCATAGATCTACTATAACAGGCACTTGTGGCAAAAAATACATTTTGAACACAGAGAAAACACAGATTACTGCATAATCATGATGTAATTGGTTGAAAGCCACCACGGCTGTTTTCTGTTGCAAGCCATATAAAAGGGTTTTGACTATTTTAAGTTCAGGATGAAATGAAGTGAGAGGAAGCCTCTGCAGATTTAACTTTGCTGGAAGTCACATGGGCAAATGAAATGAGATCAACTTGTAAAGTAAAGGCAAGCTGTAGCTGGAAAGATTTCCTCATGGCTGCTGCATTACTAAGCTCAGAGGATAACTAAAGCAATGTAGACCATTATTATGTAGTTAGTGGGCTGACTACATTGCCCTTACTTTCTACTGTCCATTCCTATGTAAGTTAATAAGGTATAGATGGTAGCTCATTTGCTGATCAACATAGCAACATAACCTTTAAACATACAAAACACCAACACAGAAATTAATCCTGTTCCCACTGAGTGCTGTACCTCTGGCTGTTTCTATGAACAAACAAGGAATTTTTCCAGGAAGAAGTATTAGAAATCATTTACAAATGTGTTCCATCGATCCAAAACATTTATAATCATTTGACTTTAGTTTTGGGCACAGGGTTTCCGTTTGCACATGCACACAGACAGGCAGACAGATCCTCCAATCCTCCCCTTCTCCCTCTCCCTCACTTTCTCATAAAGCAGTTGCTATTTCCTGACTGGCTTTCTTCCAAATTTGTGAACTAATTTAATTTGGCACCTTTTAACTCATTCCATTATGCCCACCACAGACCTAGCCTAGAAAAGGAAAAAAAACAAACCTAAAAAAACCCCAAACAACAAAAACCTAAAGGAGCCAGAGACAATGCTGACATATAAAACATATAAAAGTTTGCATACTGTGTGCGATGCATTTCCACAGAAACAAAGGTATAAGCTTGCAGGGTCTGGCTGGACTTTCTTGCAGGCTTCCCAACCAGAGCCCAGCATGGCACCTACGTGACGGCACTGCTTTCAAGCCCCCAAGTTAGCATCTTCTGTGTGCAAACCTCTTTGGTGCTGCCTCCGGCCTCTCCAAGCATCATTATGTGGGGCAGAGAAATTCCCCGTCTCAGGAGCCAGTCCACCCTGTTACAGGATGCTGCCACCCTCCCGTGTGAATGGATGGATGGAAAATCCTGGGACTTTCTGGAGGCTTTCATATGTCCTTGCTGAGGACAGGCATTGTGGGGACCGAAAGGCATCCACACTGCCTTGCCGGGTGACAATTCCCCACTAGCAGCAGAAAGGAAACTACAAAGAGAGTGTGGTGGTCACAGCTGGGATCCCACGCTGGTGCTGAGTCAGCACAGCTGTGTGCTCCACCTCCCAAACCACAGTTCAGCTGCACGAATAAAGCATCCCAGTGCCACAGTCGAGGAAACGTGAGGCTACTGTGGAAAACCATTGTGTTTCTTTCCCTGGAGCCCTTAGAGAGCAGCTCAGAGCAGTCCTTCAAGAGGTGTAAGGCATTTAGTAAGTGGTATAAACAGTCTGAATTTGCAGTATCTCTTTCCATATTTCACTGGAAAACCAAGTTCTTTATAAAGACACTAAATATTAAGACATATTTTTTGTTATAAAAACCCCAAACTAAAGAGAAGTTTTACTGCAGAGTGTACAAGCTACTAGGAAGAAAATAACTCAGCTTCTCAGCCTTCTCTGTGTAGAAACACCTCAAGAGAAAGACTCAAAATACCTAAATTAGACCAACTCGATTGCGTCCTGTTTAACAACTGAATGATCAGGATCCCTCATGCAACAATTTATGTGGCATGATATGCATAAATTGCTATATGCACCACCACAGAATAATCAGTATGACAATGTTTCTGTACTATTTCCAGGTAGAATAAACTTAAATAAAAGGTATTTAAATGAAAATAAACCAGAAAATCCAGATGTATGACTCAAGTTATAATTCTTCTGCCCAAGATTGCTGCTTCAGTCCCCCATTCCCAACATGAAGACACAGCAGACATTTATATCCTGCCTATACCAGCCTGGAGGGGGAATATTCAAATATCCTCAGATCCTCACAGCCCCTGCTGCACATATTGCACTCCCTCCAACCTAGCTCACAGCATCCTTGCTGCCAGGACTACCATGAAGAGCTATCTCTGTGCAGGCAGTCCCTAACCCAGGCACAGGGGTCAGGATGCTTGTGCCAGCTCAGATCTCAGCTTCCCTATGGCAGAGATGCCCACGGAATACAGTCCTGATCCTTGCAGCAATAAATGTGAACATGCAGACTGTGATATTGCAGAATAGGGGTCTGCAAGAGGGACAGCCAAGGTGGAAGGGGCCTTGGTTATGAGTACTGAACATGCACGCACGTGAGAATAAGAGAAGTCACCTGCCAGGATTTTGCAAGGATATTGTGGGACACAGCTCTGGACACGGCATCTCACATGGTCCACAAGAAGGATGTGGGAGAGTAGCACAGGTAGAGTAAGCAAGGAGCTAAAAATGCTTTGAGTACGCAGTCAAAGGCATCTTAGCTTTTCCACGTGCGCAGAGAAGTTGGGAACCTGGTTAAATGGATGGTATTTGATTTCTCAGTGTATCTACAATTCTGCACTTTGGATCAGGAGCAGAATTATTTACCGTAAAACATGACAAATTCAGGAGTCACAGCTGAAGTGGCAGAAATAACTGATCCACCCAGCAGAGAGTGAGGCTTACATGAAATCTTACTTGAGCTCCCACTGGGATGAGACAGGGAAGGCGCACATGGCTGGGGAGAAGGGCACGTACTTCTGATGTTCTGTGATGAGATTATCTTGTATAAACAGTCACTTGAAATTCATCTCTGCATGTTATCACAGTTAGTCTTGTCAGAAGTGGTGTGTGAACCAACACAGTGATACTGTACAGGGCTTTCACATTTTCACAGTTCCACAAAGTCCCCCTCTCCAACACGACTAACTCCCTGGTGCATTAAACTGTCACAGTGACCTAATAAAGAACACAAAACAAAAATCCCTAAACTATTACTGCCTTGTAACCAGAATTTCCCAGAGCTACCTGTCAACATTGTGGCTGGAAAAACATGGAAGGTTTTTCTTTTTCTCCTCAGTACAGTGCTAAAGAGAAAGCAAGCTGGATTCTAGTTCACAGCTCAGAGCAGGGCCACGCTTTCTGGGAATGGTCCATCCATGCACATCTCACCTGTCAAGGGGAAAGCCATATATTTTTTGACCTGACAGGAGTGTTTATCTTCCTTAAAATAAGATTCTCTTTCTGTTTCATGAAAATGAAATGGCAACTCTAAATTATTTTCATGAATTCAGAATAATACAGTGAAATGTCTCAGGAAAGACAATGCAGTCTCTCAGACAAGACATGCTCCTGCTTAAAACATCGCAAGAATGAGTGCATGTTGTTAATTGTAGGAGCATAGGAAAATAGTTTTACACACACAGAGGAAAAAAAGAATGCAACCTTCATTCAAATATTCTATGATTTATGAAACATGGTACTGACACTGACTTATAGTGTGTAACTAAACGCAAAATGATGTTGGGAAACTGTTAATTAACCCCACTAACACCTTTGCCGGCAGTTATGCTCCTTACCTACACTTACATCCCCCTATTTTAGCAACACAACATTCTTAAACTTAGAACAGAAACTCAAATTCTAAAATTTCTTTTTGATAAAACAAACCCCACGTATGTCTTAAGCATCTTTTCCAGTCACCAGCTCAGTCACCTGAGTCCACTGCAATCAACTCCTATTAATACCAGTGGCTCTAATTTGGATGTTGTCACTAGGACAACTTTAATTTTGATCCTTAGATACAATGCGAATTGGAGAAAGAAATAAAATAGTTACAAGAAATAGACTGTTAAAGTAATGTGTTACTACAGCGCCATTATCTAATAGTTGCAAATTTTAACTTTAAGGCTGTAAAATATAGAGTTGCCTCCCAATAAAATTGATAGAGGTCATAAAATAAATAAAAATAAATGAGTGCTCATCTATATACAAGTACACAAACAAAAAACCCACCTTCTCTCTGTCCTTCATTTGTCAAATTTAGATTGTTAGCAGCCTTTGCAATACCTTCTCTCCAAAGAAAAGCTTCTTTACACAATACCTTAATATTGCTGTATGACTAATGAAACCATTTCCCCCCTGTTCCCATACAAATAAGTTTAAGCTAGGTTTCATGTGTATTTGTGCCTTTGTATTTGAATTGAAGTATTACTAGGAATCAGTAAAATGAAAACTGAAAATAAACCTGGAAATTATTCTATTCTCCTTCAGTTTATGTTGAAACTTCTTTTTTTTCTTTGCCAGAAACAATTCTGCTTGAAATATTCAGAGCGCAAGGCTGTTTCCAATCCAGACAGAAGCTTTGGGGGAATTCTCTGCACTTACTGAGGCCCGGCAGTGCTGGCAAAAAAAATCAGGAGCAGCTGCAAAAATTACTAATGCAGAATGAGGCAATGCACAATAAAATTTGAAGTCAAATATCTCCCCAAATTGTGGAAGCTGGGGTGGAGGCAGCAATTTACACATAGCTGCTGCAGACCAGTGCTAAGAAACCAATGGCACTGGCTTGAGCTGGTGAGGAACCAGAAGGAGATGAGAGACATGACGCTATGAAAGGGCAGCAGGGCATGCATGATCACTTTTCTCTCTAGTCTGAGCATAGTCTCAAGGTGTTTGGTTACAGAAAAAAAGTGCCAAATCATCAGAGGGAACAGACTATGATGAGAGCCATAAATCTATTTAGATTAACTGAAATTCTCACCATTTGGCTTCAAGCAGAAGAACTAAATATTTTTTCTTGCAACTAATCTGTTTTGACTCTATGAAAAACATTTTCATTGCAATAAAGTTATTAAAGTCTTAGCCCTTACTGTTTTGTAGTTAATATAGGAACTTTTTTTTCCCTGCCTGCTAGTTTCTCTGCAATAAATTTCTCTGCACAGGTCGGCTCCTCGCTCTCATTCTCTTATTACTTTATTTAAGAGAATAATTTATTTTAAACCCCAAATCAAACATAGGATTGAAGAGTAGAGGTTAAGAAATGGAATAAAAAGAAAACAGACCTTCACCTTTCATTATGCTTGTCTTAAGTATCCACTTTATTAAACTTACGCAGTGCTTTAGTCTGGTTTAGTTTATGCTATTTTTAAAGCAGTCTGTAATGTGTAACATTTATTAGGCTGTCCAACCAGATGAGTTATGTTCTTTTATTTAAAAAACAAAAAAAAAGCAAACAAATTCAGAATGCTACAAGATACCCATTTGTGTAAAGCGTTTAACGTTCACATAACCTTGGCTAATGTCATACCAAGTCAATTTTATAAATCAAAATCTGAAGTGCGGTTATTGCATCTACTCATTAAAGATATAATCTGGTTCCCTGTTAGAAATCTTAGCATAGATTGACACTTACATCAGTGTTTAACCACGTTCTTTATCTGTATAAAAATCTCTTTACACTGTCAAGATCTTGTAAAGAAGCACCTGTCAGCAGTAACCTGATTTTCTGTTCTACTCCTAAAATCTCAGCTGACGTACTAAGAATCACTTACACTCAGCTCAATTATTACCACTCAGTGCAATCAATGGGAACTTTGTTAACAATTTAGATGAGAGCAGGGTTGGTGAATAGTGAATTTAGAAGTAGGGTCCAGCAGCAGCTACTGCATTTCAAATGTTACCTCTCAGCCGTTGTTCCCATGATGTTCGTGGGGGTGTTGCCAGAATAAGGGACATGATTTTGGCAATCATTAGGTCTGAAACAGCATTATTGTAGCATCTCCACTGCATCATCATTTTTAGAAACAGGGAATTGGATATGAATCATGTGCATCTCTTACTTGGTATTGTTTTTCCCTTTTTCTTTGTATGACACAGTTTGGAAAGCTACAGCAAGAGACTTAATGCCTCAATCCAGACAGGAAAGTTCTGGTTTCTGTGGTCCTTTTAAAAATAAGACAATTACTTAGCACATGATAACAGCAGCTCTATATGATCCAAAGAGGTCTTTCTCAGCTCTGAACAGCCAGCATTTATAACTCAAGAGACAACAGCACAGGACAAATGCATCTGTCTAAACTCAGGGCACCTGTGCTGTAAGATGCTGTAAGACGTGACTCTCCTGTAACCTGGCTGAGAATGCAGAGCAGTTTTTGAAATCAGTGTCCTTTCCCAAGAGGTGCCCCTATACAGCAGTGGCAGCCGCAGCTTAAATCTCTATCTGGAAGCCAGGCAGCCCCTCTGAGATCACAAGTCTCTTTACCCCCACCCCCCTGTGTCACCAATGTCACTGCAACTCAAGCCTGCTCACAGCCTCCCAGGAGGCAGGACCACAAAGGGCATCACTTGGTTCTCACAGCCACCCTACCTTTACCCCAGCCACAGCTATTTCATTGCCAGCTGGTTTCCCAGCTCCTGAGAGTGACCAGCAGATCATACAGACCATACAGGGTGGGTAGCTCACAGCCCACATGCTCTCTCCTTTCCCAGCCTGACTTAATGCTTGGCTGTGTTCAGCACCTCCTGTCTGTTTGGCAGGACTCCTCAGTCACACTGTGGAGCTTCACCAAGGCCAAATGGCACTGAGTTTGGTGAGAGCCATCTGAGGAACCCCTCTGCAGCCACCAGCAAGGGCCAACACGGTCTTCATGGACAGTCAAGAGCTCGTTGCATATATAGGCAGGCACTGTAAGGCATATTGTCCGTTGCATTGTTCTTTCTTGTGACTAAACCTTACGGGGCACAGCTTGCTGAAAATCCATTTCCCTTCCCTGTAAAAGTATGTCAGCATTTTGCAAAAATAAACAAAAAGCCCCAAACTTTGATCAATGTCAGAATGAAAAGTGGACATTTTTAAATTCCCAGTAGATAAAGCCATATTTCAGCAAAACCAAATTTCTGGACCTCACAAGTTGCCACACAGCAGAACTGTTGTTGCCCTTCAGCCAGCTTTAATTATGAACTAATTGGATGAGTTTTTGTTTCAAACATTTTTGTGAATAGCCTTGGACTAGAGACATGTGGCCAAACTTCTTCATTTAAAAAGCTGCTCCTGCCTTTATCCTCAAACGTATTGCACACCCTTTTGGAATACCCTGGAAAGCAGGTAAATAATTCAAAATTTGCAGCTCTGCAGTCTATCCCCCAATCTAATGTCCAGCACATTATAGAAATAACAGTGAAAGGAAATAAATGTAAGAGGGAGAAGTCATAAAAACAAAGCTCTGTGAGGTTCCCATGTAAGGTCACCAGAAGAGTTGAGAGTGTTGGTTTTTTTCTTCCTAATAGAGGATCCTAAATTCAATTTCTCTTTTCATTTTCTACTTTCTTTTGCTCTTTTCCTCTCCATCTGTGTCCTCCTCCTTTCTTCTCCTCCAGTCTGAAATTCCATTCCCAGCCATATGTTTCTCATTGTGATCCACCTTCCATTTTTGGTCATACAGCAAAATGTGATTTGAAGATCCAAGAAAGTCAGAGTGTGTTGACACAAGGACGTTGGATTCTAGGTTTTGTCAACACTGAGCTGAAGAGCTTTAGGCCTTGAATCAATTTTAGCCTCCTTGACCAAGGAAACCCTGCAGAGAGTCAGACTAAGATCAACGAGAACAGATTTTCAAGTGAAAAGAGCCATATAAGTATATCTTGCACAACAGGGGAGTGGTTTTTGTTTTCTGTATGATTTGCCCTTGCTCCAATATTAAATCCAAACCCTACTGAATTTTGCTTGGCATGCAGCTCCCTGCAACAAAACCAGAAAGTTTTCTTGTAGGTGATATACATTAATGAGTCTTAAAAGAAACTGAGTTTCAAATGTCTGTGGCTTTTTTCTAGGAATTGAGGTAAATAACTAGCCAGACAACTCCAAGGTCTTGCAGTGATCTCTTCTGAAAGCAGCATGGCTGGCAAATGATGAGGAGTCCTGCTCCTTTTCCAGCTGAGCTGGGGAATTCCCTGTTAAAATACTGTGCTCCCAGGCTTCTGGGCATGTGAAAGTGGGTCCACTGGTTCCAGCTGAAAGTCCATCCTCTTACCTTGTGATTCAAATAAAAATATGTGTATAATGCTGGGGAATGGAAGAGGGTGTAAGGGGAGGAGAATTAAACTGATGTTGGCATTATTTGGAATTTGCTTTAATTCATGCTCTGCCAGATATCTAAAGATTAATCTCAAACTGTTTATTTTAATGTATCATATTTCTGACTTCCAGCTAGCTGTCAGTTGCTGCAATTTAAGCTTTAATTTTGGCACCACCAAGTCTTCATTGTGTTTACATTTTCACTTTCTTTGGTTTTATTATAAGCAATTTCATGATTTAATGGCATTTACTTTCCTTAATAAGAACAGGTGTAGTTAATTTTTGGAGATAGGGAGGGAGACTTTTTTATAAACTAGCTGTTTTCCATGTGTTGCAATGTCAGGGACTTGGAAGATCCTTAGTTACATGGTCATTTCTGGTGGGAAGTGAAAATGAAACAGAGGATAATCTGGTTTTAAATTCTGGATTAAGGATTGGGCTGATCTGATTAAATAGGAAAAGTTTTAATCATTTTTCTAGATAGGACTTCAACTCCACATTCAGAATGTCACACTTTAATCTAGCTCAAAGAGAGCTATATTATAATCAGGAATAACCAGAAAAACACTGGCAATATATAATCATAGCAACTCGTAATGAAAATAGGTATTTTACTGAGCAAACCGAGTTGTTCTAGTGCAATCCATTCTGTGCAAGAATTTGGATTAATTAATTTGATCCAAATATCTTGAACCTTAGAAATACTACTTCTTTAAGTTAGTGTACACTAACATAGGCAGACATGATGGGGGAGTGTCTGCAGTAATCCTTTGCACATCCTGATAGCCACAGCTAGGAAGTGCTCGCTGCTGTCGCCTTACCAGCCGCGTAGTCAAGAGCTGTGTTCCCATCTTCCCTAGGACAGGACTGGCACTTGAGTTTCTTCTCGTCCCCTTCATCCCACCAAAGGAAGAGCCCAGCTGTAGATTAAATTTACAACTGCTGGTCTCATTTTAGGATCTGTGGCAGGTTTCCAAGATGACATACTAGTGTGGTCAGATACCTCCAATAACTGGCAGTGACACATCTAAGGGGAATGTTTATGAAATTCACATATGTAAAACTTAAGGGTTCATGTTCTACATGAAACAATGCAGGCTGAAGGTTCAGCCCTTCTAAGCAAGGTGATAATTTGAATTCTCCTAAACTACACTCCAAATATTACAACCTACAAAGCTGTGTAAGACCTCACAAGTTTGGAGACACACAAGTAGGAGGCAAAATGCATTATGACTTCTAGCCAGCTTTCTTGGCTTGAGAAAATTTCCCAGCTAGAAAAAGTCACTCTGATTTTGGAGCATACTAAAGACATTCAACCTGAAGCAAGACATCTTGCAGATGCATAAAACAGTGAAATTAAAGACAAAACTTTTGCACCTATATCTACAGCTTTTATCCTCTTGGTACCTGAAGAATTTGCATATAGCATCCATGCGAGAAAATGAAATGTGTATGGGTAATGAAAACAAAGAATGAGAAACAGTAAAGAAGGCAATAAAAAGAAAAGAATAGGAGACAACTCCTAGACCTCACACAGCCTCTGTTAAACAATGGGAAGAAAATCTTTCAGGAATTCAGTAAGACCTGAGAAGAAATAGAGGCACTGTTGGAACTGGCTGCTGGCTCAAGTTCCACTGAACGACCTTGACTATGCGCATTAGAGCTAGTTGTTACATCAGGCACTGAAATAGAGAACAGACCATAAAAAACTCTGAACATTTCCTCCCATAAGATTCTTTTGTTATAGGACTCTTTTGTAGCATTTAGTAATAACTTCCTCTCTGACAAATGTTCTTGTGCAAATTATAATGCCATTATGTTCTGATGTGAGCTTTTCCCTCATTTCTTAGTTAATTCATCTTTATAGAAGTTCTTCAGCTGCCAGCCACTATTGAGAAGTTATTAGTTTCACGTGATGTTAATAGTGCATGGGAGCTGAGAAGAAGTTTAGCAAACTCACAGAATATTTCTTTACTGACACTTAACTGAATACTATATTTGTCCACTAATTTCATTTTCTTTGCTGGAAACCTTTCACCTGGATCCCTGCCATGGTTCATGGCTTCTTCAGCTCTGACAAGGAAGAATGGGTAGGTTGCCAACAGGAAGTATAAGAAAGATTGAGACCAAATCAGCTCTTTATTCCCCATTTCTATGGTAGGTCAATTGTAGGGTAACTCTAAAACCCTTCCACCATTCCTTTCTATGCAAAATGTTAGTTACACATATAGCAGAGCCAAGGAAGTCAGACAAAGCAAGTGAGAAAAAGAGCTGCTCAGACTATTCTTTCCTGTGTGGTTGGCCACATCCAGCTATCAAAGTAAAGGTGTTTCAAGACAGCATGAAATTATCGTTCAGCTGTTTTTCTCTTCTGATTGTCCAGATAATTGTTCTCACATTTTCTTCCTATATACTCTGGTATGTTCTTAAGCCCTAATGCACTCCCTAAGTTATGGTCTAGTGGTGCCAATACGTCCACAAATCACCAGCAGATGATACGCTTGGTCTGATTAAAAATCTTGGCAACAGATGTAATATGTTTGATACACCAGAAAGACTTCGGGAATTCATCTAATACTTGTACAAAAGATAGTAGAAAACCGCTTATAAAGCAACTGTAGGAAACTCAGGTTGCAGGAGGTTTGTATGTTCATGGTTGGAATCATGTCTGAGATTGCACTATATCTTCTAAATAACTCTAACAACAACAAGAAGAACAACAATAATAACAATACATTAAAATCCCATTTGCTTTAGAGTATCTAGTATTCAGTACCTGGCAGCCACTTGACTGAGAAGAAAGATACCCTCTTTTTCTGAAGAACCTCAGAGGAACCCCACAGAAGGGGGCTTACCCAACTTAAAGAAAGTTTTCTGGGGAAGGGGATATTTCATCCTTCTGTAAGTTTCCAAAAGGATTCTTCTGACTGGCTGTGAAAATCAACATGAACTCTCTTTTCTTCTGTTTAGTTTTGTTCAAGTTTAACACAAACAGCTTAAATTCTGCGTGGTTACTGGAACAAAATATACTGCCAAGGACTGAAACTATTACATCTTTTCTTCTATCTGTTCCTCATGAATATCACATGCCCAGACAAATTAGGTTGTTCGTAACAATCTCAGCTTAATATTTTCTCTGCTAAAAAGAAAATACTTGTGATAACATATGTATAGGTGCACCTCTCTGCATTTTTCCAATGATGCTAATTAGATTCATCTCTTATCAGTTTAACAGTATTCAGCTTTAACCTTTAAGATGTATGCGTTTGCCTTGGTTCCATATTTAGAAGTTTGCTCAGGGTCTTCAAATCATAAAGTTATGTACTTTCTTTTCAATAAATTAATTACACCAGGGGACAATTTGGGGTGGCTGGGAGATCATTTACATAATATAATCAGCCTAGTGCTGCTCAGTTAGTCATCCCAGCATTAATAGTCTAAGTGATAGGGGTACTAATCCTTCACCAACATGGTCCATTCCATAGAGCATCCACAACAAATGAATAAAGCAATCCACTTGTGAAAGAGACTGATAGAAGAGAAGGCAACATGTTACATGGACAACATGGGAATTTAATCCAGCACTTCATCTTACTGAAGTGCAAGGACAAAAGCCAGAGCATTTCAGGATATGCTGGGATGGAAGTGTCTCTGAGGTTGTGTGCGATGCCAGGAAAAATAGGATTATGTCCAAATGGATCTGGTGCAGCCCTATGCAGTAAACCAGCCCCACACTAAGTGTGAGCAGGACCACATACAGCCCCTGCTATGATGTCTGAGGGAACAGGAACAGTCTTACCAATTAGTCAACACTATTATACTACACAGCCTTAATTCCCATGAAGAAGCACACCCCCTCACAAGATGTATTGTTGGGGACTAGTTAGGGAGCAGCAAATAAGAGTGGAAACACGGTTCTTGTATGAGGCTTTCCTCTGTCTATCTCTAAAGGAATCCTTCAGTGTTTCTCACCAAAATGGAGTTACATCATTAAGGCACAAATAAGCTAGGTGTCTAAAGTGTAACTAAAGTCTGATCAAGTATGGGAAAAAAATACATGCTACACAGAGCATTTTTAAAGATGAGACCCTTCATTCTGCAGGCAACATTCTAAAAGACTCAGTGCCTAGAGAAGCCACAGCCAAAAATCTGGCGCTGTCAGCTGGCCTCCTTAGTTCAACTTCTAAGCAGCAGAGCAGAGAATTTTTTTCTACAGTCCTTGCCTGCTTAGCACAGGCACTCTGTGAACGATACAAAAACATGGTAATTTCTTTGTAAGATTTTATTCTGGGGGCCGTATCAACAGCAACTAATACTCATCCAGGAAAACCAAACTTCAAGTATATTAATATACACTGAGCTGATTTTTCTTTTATTGCAGACAAAAGAATCCCTATTTCAGAATCAAGGGTGAATGTTTTTTTAATGTAATATGATAAGGTAATATTGTGCTGTATTTGCCAGGTTCATAGGATCTTAAAATACAAAGACAGGATATCATTTAAACTGCATCTATGCTAGAGTTTTTCATTAATGTTTCTAAAAGAAGAGCTACTCTGCTTGCAGAAGTTAGTATGAAATTAATCAGAGCTTATTAAAAGAGTAAAAAAAAGTGTCAAATCTGCATTAAATGATCATAATTAAATTATTATGAATCCACAGAATTACTCCTTTCCAGAAGAAAAAGGTATTTACCAGAGTAAGCTCTAATTCCTTTCGTAGAAAAACTAGTAACAACAACAAAAGAGATTAATGCAAAGATTTAATAGCAGCAGTATTGTTGCAGCTGTAACGGTCTAAGGGCATAGGAGAGGAATCATTAGTAAGAAGGTGCAGTATCTTTTTATTAGCCTGACTGACACAGCCGTAAAACACTGAAAAATCTTGGACAAAGAACACATAGCTCAGAAAAAACAGAAAATCCTGAAATATGGTAAATCAAACATAGATGTCCTCATACCCATGGAGGACCTCCACAGACAGAGCTCCATCGAGGCTTCCAATACCATAAGGTTTCACACCAGCCAGGGTTCAGACGTTGCACAGAAAGTTGTGCCAACAGGGATCTAATGAAATACAGCTGTACCTATGTATGCTTACCACTTTAGAAGAAACATATTAGTCTATTAGATGAGGTTATACTTCATCAGAGCTGGGACAATGAACACCAGGGAACAAACTAAGAGAGATGTCACTCAACGTGATTTGTTCTTCTGGAATTTTATTTATGGCTACTATACTTAAAACCACACTGAAGTACTGGCCAAAGCCATATATCAGTTTAAATTTGGATTAACCCTGACTAAAGTCTATCCTGAAGAGGATGACTTTGTATTTATATCTGAGAATCAAGTAAACAGTTTTCTGTCTCATCCTATCCCTGCACTTCAACTACATGGAAGAGACTGAAGTCAACTCATCTACTGAGAAAGCAAAAACAGTTGCAGTGATTTATAGTCAGACAGTCCCATTCATATGTAATGAAATGTAGGTGCTTATTTCTGAGATAAGATTTAAAACCTGAAACTAAGATAAAAAGCTTTATGGTCATATCCAACAGCTCAAGCACTTCATACATTAAATCAGGATTTAATGCTACAAAAGAGTGGCCAAAACCAGGATTGATTTTGGAAGAAAAATGTGATGAGGGATCACTAGACCATCAATTCTGTCTAACATTACAAAAAATGTATCTTTGAGTTAAACTGGTCTTTCCTTCCTACATGTCTTCAGCAGAAGTCAGTTCACAACTGTCAGGAGTTTTTCAGTCAGCTTGACATCCATAAATCCAGTCACTCACAGGATCAAAACTGATGTGCATAAACATCCAAACAACAATTTTTAGTCAGTCAAAATAATGTCAAATTCACTTTCACTCCATGTATATGTTACGGAACTGATGGACAGCAGCAGAGCAGTTGACGTCATCTACCTGGACTTGTGCAAAGTGTTTGACACTGTCCCACACAACATCCTTGTCTCTAAATTGGAGAGACATCAATTTGATGGATGGACCACTCAGTGGATAAAGAACTGGCTGGATGGCCGCATGCAAAGAGCTGTGGTCAACGGTTCAATGTCCACTTGGAGGCCAGTAACGAGTGGTGCCCCTCGGGGATGGGTGTTGGGACCTGTCTTGTTTAACATC
>NW_009924040.1:144581-156799 GCF_000696875.1 Nestor notabilis | reverse complement strand
TCGCCCCACTCCCGGCCCGCAGCGGAACAGCAGTCCGTTCAGTGTTGGGCCATGCTGTTGCCCGGTCGTGGGGGGTCCCGGCTGCTGCCGGCCCTGAGGTGACAGCTGTGCAGGAGGGGATGCCCTGCTGTGAGGAGCAGGGGTCCAGCCAAGTGGCCCAGGCTCACATGCACCGAATGGTGGTACCTCAGTGGCCCCACTCCTCGTATGGCTGCGGGCTGTTGTATTGGAAGCAGAGCGTGTTCAGGCTGCTGCTTTTCGGCATTCGTGGAATGAATTCTGAAAACAAAAAGGTGGTGAGAACAATGGAGTAAAGCCTGTGCATTGAGGGGCTTGGCTTTCTGCTCTGCAAGTGGTTGCAGTTAGAAGTTTTCTTAAACTTTGAGAGCGTTATCTTTTGCGACTGGTAACCCAGGAATGAGGAAATCCGTGTATGCATCTTTTTTTTTGTGCTTTAAAAACGCTATCACTATGGCTGACTCATACAAATCTTTCTTCTCACTTTACCCTCCTCCTTCTCAAACATCTTTACATATCAAATATTGCCTTTTGGCTCAAGCCTCAGAAAAGTGACAGCTTTGTAAAGCATCAGCTGAGAAGCCAGACTGCATTCAGTATGCGCTTGGAATTAATAGTTCCTAAATGAAAAGCTTTGAAGTCTTAGGCATAATTTCACAGGTGCATTTTTCTGCCCGTTTTTATGATGCCGAATAGCAAATCTTCCGTTCTTGCTGGCTTAGGTCTCAGAGTGTCAGACCTGGATTAGTGCCTTAAAATACCTGCACAGTTCTGCCACGGTAGCAGATGGCAAAATATAATTAAGGAGTAATGTCACTACTGTCACCTCGTGTGGCTTGTCCTTGCAGAAGTAAAAGTGCTGTAGTCTGCCATGAGGTGACATGCTTCACCTACGGACGGCCTGGTAAGCCCCTCAGATGGAGGCCTGTCCGGGATTAGTGTGCTGCAGACGTCCGATGAGAGCCTCTGTGAGAGCTGTGGCCTTTGAAACAATACTCTCTACTTGGGCTTGCTTTAAGTGGGCTCAGGGAGTTTTTTTGGGGGGCATTGACCAGACAGCACCACCTTCTCCTGAGTAAGGGATGTTTGTGTAGGGGTTTGGCCCTGGGCACGCCAGGGGTTCAGCTGGACCCTCCTGCCTTGCTTTTTTTTCCTGTGGAAGTTTCCTCTTTCCTCCCACAGCCCCATAACTGTCAGTGTGCTTTAAGTATGACCACTTCCTACAACAAATAATGAAAATACACTGGTGGCAGCAGAGGTAGTATTCAGTGGACATTGCATCTTATTTCAGATAACCTGGAGCCTTCTTGTGCTGAGTCTTTTTCAGGCTCTCAGTAACAGTGTCTGCAGCATAGCATGCTCAATTCTTACTTTTTTTTAATGCTGTGTGTAACTTCAGCTAACGGTGTAAAGATGCTAGGTGCACTTGAGGTCTGAGTTTGGCTTCCTTTTATCCTGCCTCTGGTCTCTGGATACTACAACGTTATGTTGTGATCATAGGATAACACGTAACTAGTAACTAAATCCTTGTTTTAAAAACGGGAATACTTGCTTTTTGCTATCAACAGATGCTTTACCCTCAGATACTAACAGACTTCTGCCTGCTCTGATAGGACTGTAAGCCAGGAGTCTGAGTAAGATGCTGTCCAGCGTGAATTATAGTGAATCAAGGCCCCAGTGAAAAGTTTCTAATGTTCATTAAGCACTTTCACCTTCTCTTATGGAGCCTACTAAGCCAGTATTAAAAATACATTACCCCTTCCTTTTCTGTAGATGTAAAAGAACAGCTAATGTTATGCATATGCTACAGTGTGGTATAAATGTCAGCTGATTTTGTAAGGCAGCAGCATTCCCTCCATTTTATTGTTTGATGAAACAGAAAGAAGTCTAAATTACTTGCCTGAAGCTACATACTGTAACAGTGGCAGAGATGGAACTAATACGTATTTCTGCAGTCTCGTCCAGCATTCTGACCTGTAGTTTACAAGCTCTTGCCATAAGGCATGGCATCTGCTGTACCGGGACTACTTCACGCAGTGCAAACTTTCTTAAGGTTTTCCCCCTCCCTAGTTATGGTCTGGACTGTTAGGTTAACAGTGTATTTTAAACATAATAATAGGATAAAAGAGGCATTTCAGTAGAGATACTTAATTCTTTTGGAGTGACGATCATACGCTGCAGCTGATAGAGACCAGTTGATACTGTGATGACTCAGCTGTGGGAGTATTACATAAAGTAGGTCAATTTTTATATCTCATAGTCGGAAGCTAAAGAGACTCTAGATTTAAAATTTATAATTTGTTTATACACATTACTGGTATTTCCTGGTTTGAACATAACTGCAAGTTCTTGAGGAGGAAGCAAATGGGTTTTTTTGGCAGTTGATTTTGAGGGTTTTGGGGTTTTTTTTTGTTTGTTT
Source organism: Nestor notabilis (assembly GCF_000696875.1). Taxonomy (NCBI): domain Eukaryota; kingdom Metazoa; phylum Chordata; class Aves; order Psittaciformes; family Psittacidae; genus Nestor; species Nestor notabilis. The sequence continues at coordinate 154,362 of NW_009924040.1, read as the reverse complement.
TTTACATATATTGTTTAGTGACTGAATTCAATCAACGTGAACTTGGGGAGGGAGGGGAAACACCAGCTGCTTTCATTTCTGAAGTTTCCAGTTTGCAGCGCTCAAATGAAAGGGAAGCTTAAAGGTAATAAGGAAAAGCAGAGACACGTTTATATTTTTTTTACTACAAGCACCCAGCTTTGTGTGATAGCAGACGTGGAATTTTCAGAGGAATACATGCATTGCTACAAAATCCAAATTTGTATTTAAAACATCTTGTTTCCCCCACTAGTCCTTTACATGGCTTTCTTCCCAACTATAAATGTAAACGAAGTGTAAATGATGCATTGTTTGCCTTAGTGGGCAGACAGTCTGAAAACAATAGTGCTGATGGATTTGACTACCTCTGCCTTAAGATTAAGGGACATTGACTTTCAAGTCTAATAATGCAAATTTCAGTGTTGCCAAACCTTGACTGTTTCCTGACACTGATGGCTCTAAATGTCCCTATGCTTCAGGCCAAAACTTCTGTTGACTGGTTTTATGATTAGCAATTCACCTTCAATACAAAGGCCCTTAACCTGTTGTTACAACTTCAGAGAAAAGGGTAAAACATACCTGGGAGTTTAATGTCCAAGGGAATGATGGGGTATGGTTCCCATATACTTTTTATACTTACTACCATTTTTTATTTTAAGCATTTTTTAAGAGGTAGGAAGCTACCAGGAAATTTAAAAGCTGAAAATCGCCTGTAAAATTCTGGTCTAGTATGTGAGGAGTGCTTGGCGCTGAAATTCAGATACAGGAAATAATATGCTTGCCAAAATGTATTTGGTGTTCTCTTAGATCTTTGATGGGTTGGTTGTTTTTCTGGCTCACTACTACTGGTAATATTGGATGTGATCCTTCTTGGGTTTTAACGGGCAGGTTTTATTTGGGAGCTCTGGGTTTTCATTTGTAAAGGTGAGTTTATTTCAGTCACAAAAAACATTTTCTCAATGAATCAGTAAGGTTTAAAACCGTTTGCTGTTTCACTTGCTCGGGTTTCACACTTTCACTTGTAATGACATCCTGTTCTGATGTTGTTCCTTCAATAATCCGGCAGAGGCCTGGTATTTCCAGTGGTGGGCTGTGGGAAAGGAATAAACCCTTTCATTATAGCAGCAAGGGCTTGTTTAAAAATGTGCTAGTTCTCTTCCCCTCCACATGTGCTTTCTTTTTGTCCATTGCTTCCGTATGCTGTTCAAGGTTCCGAAGCTGTAATATGCTGCTGTTCAACTTGCCCTGCAAGTATGGACACGATCGGTGGCAAAACTGAGCAGTGGCCGAGAGCACTGTCACACTGAAGGCTGTGTGAGACTCTCAGCTAGAGATCATGGCTCCCTGGCCTACGAGCAGACGGATAGTGTGAGTGTACCCCATCTGCTCCCGTGCAAAGTTTATCAGCTTAATTTATGCTGCTGCAAAAAGCCATTTGGAGTGACCAGCTTGGCTGAGCACAGAGGCAAGTTAAAAACACTCAGGTGGAAATTATCGTTCCACCAGTTCACAGAAGAAAGAGTGGCAAGTGAAACTGCTTCATTGCTTCAGTGTTTCTGCAGCAAATGTCTCATCCTGGACCGATATGTCGTAAACCATATCCCATATTTTTATTGGAGAGAACAAAGCCTCCTTTTATGAGGCATAAAAATGGGACTGTCTTAAATGCGTTGGAAAGAAAATGAGAAACCTATTCTGAAGTCTTCATATACTTTGTGCATCTAGGTCTGTGGAGCAAGAATAGTTTCTGGTCAGGTTTGGTTTGGTTTAGTGCCTGTAGGATCACTACAGTTGCAGTTGGACATTTTGATGCTGTTAAAATTGATTTAGCAAAAATGTGACAGTGCCCCCAGAAGAGTTTATAACTGCATCACTTGAGGGGCATGACTTAATTCTTTCTAAATTTCTCTTATGCAATATAATCTGCTTGATCTATCCTACTTGGGTTCTTGCGGCTTTTTCTATCAGGTTCTTCCCTTGGTTTGCTGTGCAAAAAGGCGGCTTTTGATCTGCGGCTGTTATTATATTGGTTTTACATTCTAAAGGCCAGAAGAAATGCAAATAATAAGAATCACATTGAGAAACTGTGGCCTGCTGCTGTGCTTCAGGAGGACTTGTGGTATTCACATCCCTGTGCTCTGCTTTCAGTTCTTTGAGCTTGCCTTGCTGGTCTGACATCTTTTGAACGACGTAATGGTTGCAGATTAGCATGTTTTGGCACACACGTGCTATGATGACTGGCTAAGGATATTTATAAAGTTCAAAAATAAACCATGGGAGCTCGTTCTGACATAATCTACTAATCTTAGTTTTGCACTTTGATACTGTGTTGTCTGAGCCAAGTTGGGATAACTATATATTGCGAGTATTTCATTTTTAGCTTTGCTTGCAGATTAGTGTTGAAGCAATGCATGCTTTTAAATTAAGAACGATGGGAGTGAATTTGGAGAAATTATCATCTCTTTCAACAATATGCATATGGAAATCAGCTTTGTGCCTATTTTTAAAACAGATTTATGTGAGTGGGTAGAGACGCATGTTCCCCAATATTTCTGGGCAACGTGTGCTGGCATTTAGACATGATGGCTTTTTCCTTCACTGCCCACAAGAACGGGATGGTCTTCTCTGCCCTTTCCCACGTTTGTATGTTAGCGGAAAGACTTTTTGAGGATTGTGCTTTATTCTCTTCTGGATTAAAAAAAAATCTGCTACTGCTTTGGGTAAACTTCACTCTTGTGCTAGGCGTCTTGATAATCATGTTGTGGTTTGGGGAGTCCAACCAAGAGAGTAAGCTTTTGAGGCTCCTTAGTGACAGGAACTCAGTTTCCCTGGGCCCTGGCAACTCAATTTAAATTTTCCAGTTGTGTTTGGGAATGGCCTGCATTTTTAAGAAACACAAAGAGGAGCTTGCAGCTGTAAAGCATGTAGGTCAAGTCAGTTGTAATGTACAAATGTTTTTTGAGGTTCTTAGTAATAAAGTGGACAGGAGCCATGAGTCTTGAACAAGAGCCTGTCCCGTGTCTCACTCTTTAGGGTGCTTATCATTATTTTTATTAGTTGTGTATTTAGCATAGACTTTTCAGTGCTCTTCTGAAACTGGGAGTCTTCATGTCCTGAAAATACATAGCCTAGAAATTGCATTTAGACTTTGTAAGTTGCTCCAGGCTACCACCATATGTTTATAGGGTTTTTTTCTGTTTTATGAAGTACCCATTAGGCTGACTTTAGAGAAGGAATATGTTTCCTTTCTCACCTTTTTTATTTCATGGGTATTACCTTCAGCCAGTTTGTCCCAGAGAATTCTTTTCGGTACATCAAAGTTGTAAGCCAGATCTCTCAGCTGCAGCGTGCATGCTAAAAACCCCATAATACAGATTTCCAACCCTGCACGTATGCCAGATCAATTAACTTCTTAACTAAAGCTGGAAAAAAAATATAGAACTGCTTCTGTTTTGGTTTCAGCCCCAGAAAATTTGGTCCAGACCTTTGAGTTTGCAAAACTCAAAGCCAAGCGAAAAGGTTTACTGTTATTGTTTGTAAAGTTGACTGATAACTAAGCTGGTGGTGTATGCAGTTTCTTTTTGGGTGATGTTCCAAATGACCAGCCTTAATGTGAGTGTTTTTCACAGAAAGGTGACGTAGATGGACGCCCAGGATGTTGTTTTCTGATTGATAGTCACTTTTTCCCCCCTTTTGAAGCGTAGTGATAATGATGAAAATTCTCACGGCCTATTGCCATCATGCAGACTGGCTTTTGGAGACCAGGGAACGTCCCTTTTGGTTTTGGATATAAAGCAGAAGCTAGTGTTCTGGAATAGTGTTTCCTCTAATCATTTATTAAAAGCTGTGCTTCCCCCAAGTAAGATGGTAAGAAGGTATTATTTTTCCTTCTGAGGCCTGTAGCTTGAGTTTGAAAAGCTTTTACCAATGTTATTTTTTTTTGTTCTAGTTATTCAACATATAATGGGGACACAGTAATTCCACTTTGTAAGACAAGAGGCTTTGAGTTACTTAAAAGCTGGAGTTACAGCATGTTAGAGTAACTGTAACTTGTGAATTATTTATAACTTGATAGAAATAATGGTTGTCCTAATGGCAAATAATTTTGAATCTGGCTTCTCTTTTTTTCAAGTCTGTCTGTGATGCCTGGAACGAATAAAAACTACAAAAGAAAGAAGCAGCCATAGAGAGAAGCTGTCCTGTCCTGTTATACTGTCCCCTTCTTCCTATCTGTGGTGGAAATGTCCTGTGTGTAGCTTTTGCATTTTGCCTTTGGTAACAGCGTTGTGAACGTGAGATCAGTAAGCTGCCTAATGCCATGGGGGTTTTTGATTTTTAAGCCTGAACTGCACTGAAAGAAGTGGTTGAGCCTTCCTCTGGCTGCCTGTTCCCCTCTGTTCTGCAGGCCAATATGTGTACCAGGTGATAACTCCCACAGCTGACTGTGGATGTTCCAGGTTAAAACTGAACTGACAAAATGTGGTTGATTTTTAATGTGGATTCGTTTGATGTTGCAGTTTGTGAGGTAGTTGTAAAAATACTTGGTCTGGGGAAGGTGTTACAGGGACACAAAATGAAGTGGCAAGGGTGGGGTGGGATTGCTTCTGTTAGCAATAGTGTGAGCTTAAATGGGCTGTGAAACTATGACTAAATGGGAGTCAAGATACATGTTTTATTTCCTAGCAAGCAAAATCAGCTGTCCTTGTCTGTTCTAAGGATTGTTCAGGCATGGATTTTGCTGTACTGTCCTGCCACTAGAAGCATGGCGAATATTAAATAAGATTGAAACAAAGTTAAGCCAAAGGGTGAAAATGAACCTAAAGGTGCCTGTACTCGTTGCAGTGCCGTAATAATTTCCAGAGTGCTAAAATATGTTAGAAGAGGACTAAAAATGTACTGCTGTTGTTACATGTTATGCGTGCTTAGATAAGATTGGAACAATTTTAAGCTTAAAAGGAAGAATATGAAATGTAGCTGTGCTACTAGAAGCTGAGTTCCACTGCTAAATGTGGTAGAAGTACTCTTTTTGATGCAACAGCCACATGTACGCACCCCACAATAGAAGAATTCTATTCTACTATTCTTCTCCATGGAAGTGAAGCCAGTGTACCATTCTACTTTCTACAACAAGGACCTGTTTACAGAAGGAAGTTCCTCCAGAAATTTCCCATAGGTTTATTTGGCTTTATTATGTACTGCTGAAGAATAAAGTTCAGATAGCTTCTCTTGTTAAAATGTCTCATGTCTATTGAATGTGCAAGCGAACTGAAGGGCTGATATATTTGATGTATTTTTGCCCCAGGTTCCCAAGTAGTGTGAGAAGGTTAAACCGTGTCAAATTAAGAAGCTGCAAAGAAGAAGGTTTCCTTTAATTTTAGGAAGATGAGGATGTGGCATCACATGCCTTTTTCTCACCACTGGAGCCAGCAGTGGTGAATCCATTGATCTTTCCTTCATGGTACAGTGCTTTCGCCACATCAGTACAACTAAAGAGCTGCATATGAAATAGGGTCACTGAAATTACCAGGCTGAAAAAGTAGTTATACATACCAGTGTTCTCCTTTCTTCCCCTACCTCCTCATCTTTAAATGGTATGGTTTCAGGGCAAGCCTGCAAGGACCTTTTAGTGGCACAGTTAAGGGAACGGTGGGGCACAAGGACCTCTTCAGTTTTGCTGCAGATTAAAAAGATGTGAAACTGCAGCCTCAGTTTCAATCCACCAAGGCTCTGTTGTAGCACGTGCCTGTCTCAGATGTAAGAATACTCTTACTGACGTCAGTTGAAGTGCTTGGAGCTTGTAAGTTAAGCACATGCCGAAGTGCTTTTCAGGGCTTGAGATTTTGTCATTCCTGTGGAAGAGTGTGTGCAAGTATTTGCAGGCAGGAATGTTAGTTTTCTAAGAGGGTGATAGCCATTTAATGGTTTTAGTGGCTTTACTAGATGTAGTCCTGCCTGGAGTTTTGTTTGCTTGCTTATTTTTGTTTTAACTATTTGTTTTTCTTTTTGTTTTTTTCAGCTTCATTTAATATTTTATTTAAATGTAATAGTTGTTGTTTTCTTTTCCTACTCTTCTCACCATTATAGTGTGCATATGTGCAGAGTACTGGGATTTGTTACAGTTCACTTTCCCTCCCTTGTTCTCTTCCAGTCCCATACTTTTCTTTCTCTTATTTCTGTATATTTCTCTGGGTTCCTCTTATCTATGTCATCCCTATCTGAGGAAATTAGCTTTTACAAAGCTGCTGCCATCAAAATGAACTATTGTTGCACTAGTATTTTATTTTCTTAAAGGCCAAAGGCGGAGATGAGGAAGGGTTTCTGCAGTTCATTTTGGGGGCAGGTCCATAGGAAATACTTTGGAAGGGGAGGGAGATTGCAGTGTTGCTACTTGTCTCAAGCCTGCATGCAGAATTTGAGCTTTGGTTATAAAAAATACTGGTTGTGTACTTACGTTATGCAAGGCTCAGCAAACAGTTAATGTACAAGTACTGTGGAGGAAAAGTAGAACGTGGCCCTGCTCATCCTTTTTTACAGTCCTTTTATGAACTTTTGGGAAATAGAATTGTGCTGATGTGAGCATTCAGGAAAAGCTAATTTCATAATTCACATACTTTAAAGGCTTTTATTTATAAGACATTAATATTCATGCTCTTTCAGTCAAGAGCAGCATTATGTGATATGACTGACCAGTCATAAAAACCAGTGCACGGCTTCCATTATTGAAAGGATCTCAGCGGTCTCCGTTTGAGTATGACCTTCCAAAATAACTAAAGGTGGTCGGATTTCTTCCAGGCTGGGTGGCAGACCAGGTGTAATGATTTCTGTGCCCTGTTGCTTTGAAGAACAGGAATAGAATTTTCATCATAAATATATTGAGAAAAGTAGGGTCTCGTAATATAGTTTCTTTATATCATACTTAGTATTTCATTATAATACTGCTTCGGCTGGCTCCTGTGAAAGCTAGTGCTGTATCCTGCAGAAGGAAATGTGTTTATGATGTAAGTAATCATGTTTGTTCCCCCCTCATAAGCATCTTTTCATATATGCTTGTTGATTCTTCTTCCTTTTGTGGTGTCATTTGATGCCTATTACTCTTGCAGTCAGGGATTCAGTGAAATTAATTCCCTGTGGGCATTTGGGAAATTACTGGTTCATTAGTTTGGATAGAGGAGAGTGAAGGGATAAAACTATTATGTCCCCCTTTTTTTTTTTCTCTTTACTAACTTGTCTCAGATCCTGCCGGGGCTGAGTCTGTCATTTTTTTTCCTTCCTTTACTGACAGCCCATCTCTTAATGCGTTATAACCCTTGGTCTGCTAATGCCTGATGACTGGTCAGGCCATTCTGGATTAGGCTCTGCCTTCTGGACCAAATGGGACTAGAAGCAATGTTTTCCTGCATGCATACCTTTCCATGTGTATTCTGCATTCCCCTCTGCAACGGTGTTGAGTTGACCAGAGTATTCCCTGGCAAAGTGGTCAGAAGTTTTTCAGCTTTTTGGAATATTTATTTTCTGCATATGCCTTTGCTTTCTTTTCTTTCTATCCTTTTCGTGTCCCTGTTCACCTTGCATAAACATGAGTAGGTATGTAGTACAGACTGAGGAACTGCCTGGTTACCAGCTCTGTAGAATCCTTCTCCTTGACACGAGCTCTTTTCAGAGGTGCTTCAAAGCGTTGTCATTTTATTGCCTGTACGTTACAAGCATGACTGCAGCTGCATCTGGAGCTTTGTCAGGGAAGTGGGAGTGTGCTCAGCTCTGGAGAGCTAACCTGCCCTCTGGCACAGTTTGTGAAACCAAAGTTAGTGTAATGTGAGAAAAATGGCCGGGATATGTATCTATGGTTGAATTCCTGCTCATGTGGAGGACATCTTGCCCAGAGTTTCTGGTTAGGTCCTACCACTGTCTCTGTCTTTAGTCATCTTGGCAATATTTCTGCTCCTTTTACTTTTGTGTTCTTCAGTATTGTGTTCATGCCTTCAGAAGATCAGCTACAGCTTGGCTGACAGGCATAATAGTTCAGGAGGGAAGTGCTGCTTCATCTTTTACAATGGAAGAATATATATGAGCAGCCTATACTGTTGTCTTTGGAAGAAGACTTTGAAGATGTCTGTTCAGGCATGCTTTTGAAGGTGTTCTGAAATTTGCTTTCAACTATCCTCTATAGATGATTTATCGCCATTCTTCTGTTCCCATGGAGCAGTAAATCACATCTGGGCTGAAAGGTTATCCTTTTTCCTTAAAAGGCTTCGTACTTTTGCACGACTTCTTTCTTTATTCTGTGCTCTCCAAATGTCCTGGTATTTTATTTTTTCCCACCAGAAAAGACCCAGTATTTTAATCAGGAACCCACATTTTACAAAGCTGAAGCAACAAAGTACAACACTTCAGCTTTGAAAACTCATTCCTCCATGGAAGAATGCCATTGAGATAGTTCCAGCTGGTTTCCAAATTTCCAATCCACTGACTTTCTCAATGGTTAGATCACCTTCTTCAATAAAAACAAGGGTCTGCAGTTGATCTGAGGGAGTTAATACATAGATTAATTTCAACACACATGAACATTGTTAAGTCCATGCATAAACTGGTCTAGTTAAGGAGAATAAAATAATAGGCGATCCCTTGAGGCAGCCCTTTGAAACAAGAGGTGTAATATCTTATAAATTTTTAAGCACCTAAGAAAGAAGATTAAATAGCTGGCATTATTTGAGACAAAAGACTGTAAGAACAATTCTAAGACTGGCTGACCTACTCCGCAGCTTGGAAATTAGGACAATGTCTAGTAAGGGAAATCTTGGTTATAGTGTTGTAGCAGACTGGTTATCAGGGCTCTTAATCCTGTCATAGATAAGAGAACATAAAACTGTCAAAACTAGGGTTTTAAATCTGCATCTCCCATGGGTTTTTTTCTTTTTTTTTTTCTTTTGGTTGGTTTTCCATGCAGTCCCCAGAGAGAAACCAAGATGATTTCCACAATGATGTAACCATTAGGTTCTTGAAGGTACAAGTATCTGCTCTCAGGAAGTGTCTGCTCTCAGGGTTACCCATTGCAAAACTTTTGCTGTCGTCTTACATCCACGTGTTTCATAGTTGGTTCATGCCACAGCATGAGAAAGTTCTCTGGAGCAAAGGGTAATGCTGTACAGCTTCATTTCATGGTATTTTCTAGTGCCTGGCTTGTCTAATGCCTATCTAAGTAAACTTTCTCAGCTCTTCTGTGTTGGCACAGTCGGTAACCTCACTGCTCTTTCTGTAAAAGATTCATGTGTCTGGATTTTCCTGGACTAGGTTGAAGAGATACTTCATTGTCACTTCTGAAAAGTACTTCTGCCCAAGTTTTTTCAGCATAGTGAGTCTGCTTGTTATTGTCAGGTTAATTTTCTGGTGTGGAGGACCAACACAAGTATTACTAGGGCTTAATAAGCAACCTGCCTTTGGATGACCATTACTGTTGTGATAAAAATGAAACAGGGTTGGTTGCTCATTGATTTATGCTTTTTGGCCATCTTCCAGGATGAAACTGTAACTTCATTACACAAGAGTTTCAGAACAGCGCAGAGTTGTCCATTTATTTTCTTCAACTCTTATTGAGCTGACAGCTTGCCTTTGGAGGGTCATATATTCAAAAGCTGCCAATTGGATCTTATTTTGTTTTAGCCAAATGTGGCACAGTCTGAAATGCAATTTCTCTCTAATGACACTCCCCTCCCCCTTTTTTCCCCCTCTTAACTTCTATACCTTCTGCTCTCTCTCCCTTCCCTTA
>NW_009924040.1:132397-144550 GCF_000696875.1 Nestor notabilis | reverse complement strand
AAATTAAAAAGTCCTGGGAACATAGACAATGCCACAAATAAAAGGAATTAGGTATTTTGTTGCTGCTGCCTGTAATTTTGGTTTCTGTTAGTAAGACTTTAGTTTCTCTGGCTGGATCAATTCTGCATTGTGGAGAAACACATGGTTTTCAAAATAGTAAATGGAACATACTTTTTATCTTTCTGCTAACCATACTCCTACCTCTATGTTAGCTGCTTATTTCCAAATTGCTCCTTGTGACTTTGTTTTCCTCTTCCTACTTCATCAGTGCTCTCCACTGGTCTTTTGGTACCTTTACTTAGGAAGTCATCATCAGGAAGCCTGTGAGAAGTCATCATTGGGAAGTCTGTGTACTTAGCCGAGTAACCCTCTAAAAGAAGGAGAAATGAGGAATGCAAACCACGCACAGTATCTGCCTATGTACTACTTCAAATCTGTGGTACCTAGAGAAATGGTGTCTTTATGTTGAAAAGTTGAGGGCATTTGTGTCAGTGGGATAGCACCTTGTGTTTTACACAACTTAACTGCTTTTTTTGTCTCTCTGCATTCCTGGAAAAATACATGGTTTTGTGGTTCAGTTTTAAAGAAATGTTCTTAATAATGAATCAGAATGAGCTGAATAGTCCATTTTATAAAGTAGCCAACTGTATTTGGATTTCTTGGCCTTTTTTTAAAAAAAATAAGTGCAACAGAAGAATAGACTTTCAAGTCTGTCTATGTATTCTGTCTATGAAATCTCTTTTTCAATTAATTATTATCATATTACTTTTCCCAAGTTATTCCTGACATTTTTTCAGTACATGTTTGTGTATGTAAAGTAGAAAAATAATATAACCAATACCTGACTAAATATTACTATTTAACACATTAAGCTTTTTTTTTTTTTTTTTTTTAGTCCCAAAAGAAAAAAGAAAATCTCAACAGTGGTATTAGATGAAATCATGTATACATCCATTTCCTCTAAGAGTCTGTCTCAAATTCCTTCTGATCTCAGGATCAATAATTTTGATAGCTATTTTATCTGTTTATACATGAATTTTATAGAAGTTTTTAATATGTTTTCTAACTTTAATGTGGATTATTTCTTAATTTTGCCTTGTTTCCTACTTAAACAATATTCTGTAATTACCTGATTCACTGTGGTTGTGCGTAAATGAAACGATGAAATCTGTTGTCAATTAGCAATCAATGTGGTATCCGTATTTTTAAACGTTATAAATTGCCTATTAGAGCTAATTTTCCAGGGCATCTCTATCTCCATTCTTAATGTAATGCAGAATATTTTACAATAATGCCTAGGTTAACAATGATAGTCTTGCTGTATTGTGCAAAAAAGGCTTCTGTGCAGACCCAGCTGGGTTTCAGGCTTAATTCATTGCTCTATGGTGGGATCACCACAGCTGCTGTGGGGCCTTTACAAATGCAAAAAAGCTGTCAGTGTTTGTTTCATCAGATGCATAAGTGATGAGGCCAAGTTGAGGAATCCATTCCAGCGCGTGGTGTGCATGCTGGAGGCATTATTGTTTACAGAATTAGTGTCTTAATGCTTTAAAATACATGGTGCGTGTTTTGCCTTAGAGCAAAATATTTTAGGGGTAAGATGCTTTAAGGATCCTCTTCAATGTAGTCCCTCTTCTAACAGCGTTTGCCCTGACTCATGTAAATGCGCGTCTGAATTACTGTGCTGTACTTGCCATGGCTGCAAGTAATTCAGGTCTGTCTTGTGCATCTTTTTTTGCTAGTGCTTTGATTACTGTAAGCAGTCACAATTAAATAATTGTGCAGGTTCAATGCAGTTTCCCCCCCACAACTGTCAACTGGAGGAGTTGCACTAACAGTCTCCTATGGTCACCAGAAGTCAGTACTTTTGGCTGTCAAGGCTTGAAGGAGGTTCCTTCCAGCCAATTAGAGAGTAACGATGATTGGTTTCAGAGGGTGCTTCTTAAGAATACAAAGCATGCCTCCGTGGTGGGGCTGAGCACATAGTTCCTCTACCAATTCTCCTTTCCTCTGCTTGAGGCTTCAGGAGTGTAACATGGAGTAGGGCTTCTGCTTACATGATGCCAGACTGGCTTTTGGGGGGTAGAAGGCAGGGGGTGTCAGGTCTTAAATTGTTTTTCTGTGGGAGTGCTCATGTGATCTTCCAGTCTTTGTTGCAGTCTGTTGGCTGCATGCGTGAGGTTTCATTAGGGCACGCCACCCTTCCCCGTATGGTGTAACTCCACCGATAATAGGCATTGCAGGAATTTTAACTAATGCGCTGTTTAAGCCGCCGTCGCTACGATTTTATTAAATGTGCTTGCAGCGTGGAATTTTGCTAATGCTGTAGAGTGATCTGTTATGCAAATTGAATGTAAGAATGGGCTAGTGGGGATTTGTTGTCTGTATATTGGAGACCTGTGTTTTGCATTTGGAAATGGAATGAACTAAATGGTGTCGGCGGCATAGGCTGCTGCTGTAATGTTCAAGCAGCCTGTGCTTTCTTGGTTGGGGGTGCAGTATTGTCACCAGAGGGGCCAAGTTTGGTTTGCAGGGAGGCATGCCTGTCTGGAAGCATGCTTGCTGCTGGTACATGCTGGGCAAGCATGGGGTGACTGTAGGATATCTTAGGCTCAGTTGTACACAAATTAGATTATGAGATTTATTCTGGTTGGTCGTCATGGCCGGGTAAAGCTGTGTTTTTGCTTAAGCTCTTCTGCCATAACGCAGGCAGATTCCTATGCTGGAGCAAAGGATGTTTAGCTCAGTGCACAACCGGTTGTATTCATGTTTGTTGGCTAAACTGTTAGCCTGTGGCTAAAGCAGCGCTTCTCCAGGTGTGATGTATGACAAGGACAGTCTCGGCTTCTGCCAGGTGAAGTGGGAAGGCAAGGAGTTTGGATTTGTTTCTAGAGTTGCTGCTTCACTGAGGCACATGAGCCATGTAATCCAGTAGATGAGCGAAGGAGTCGCCTCCTCCCTGCGCTTGTTGCTGCTCTCGTGGCCTCGATTATCTCCAGCCTCAGGCTTAAAAGACGACCAGCCTCCTCCTCTTGTGTTGTTCCAGGGAGCAAGTTGCTTGCAGCGCTCTGCCAGCGCTTTGTAGCTAGGAAAACAGCGGCAGACGAAAGAAATCCCCACCTGGCAGCCGGTGCTGTCTGTCCCTCCCTTTCCCGAACCTCATTTACAGTCACTGTAAGCACTACCATTTATTTCCCTTGGAGTCTCTGTTGTGATTTTATTATTCGTTGTTTGCTGCAGGGCTGGCAATGGTGTGGGAGGGCTGCTTCGGGGGTATAGCAGCAGCAGGAAGCATTTAGGCAGGGCCTGAAGGAGCTGTGCCATCAGTGTTGGGTCTGTAAATCGGGGGAAGAAAGATTGCGGGCTTTAACCTGCAGCCAATGAAACTGCAGCATAGCATTTTCTCTTGACAGAGATGGAAATGGGTTGAATGATTTTGAGGGAGGTGGTTTTAAGAGAAACAGAAAGCCTCTTGGCAAAAGGTCTGTCAATTTTTTAACGCTGGGGCCCTGCTCGAACTCACGTTGCAGTAGTTTGGCTTTTTGTGGATGGACGTGAAGTATTTGGGCAAATCATTGGGCATATGCATTTTGGGGATGCAGCACAGTTACAAGCAGCCATTTCTGTTGCCTGCACAGGCAAGGCTGAGCTGGGAAGCTGCTGTTTTCGGTGTGCAAACGCTGTGGTGGATGGGCCGCTACACTAATCCCCGAGCAGTGGAAACATGCTTTTGTGAGACACAGGGAGCCCTCTCGGATAGAAAATGGGTGCCAGAGTGTCCAGAGATGAGGTTTTTGCCCATAATGTGGCTGTTTCCCACACATAGGCTGCTCCTAGAGATCCAAAGTAGAGCAGGAACTAGAATTCTGTGCTGCAGAGGACCCTAATAATAGGCCAGATTCTGTCCTGGATGCTACAAATGCTCCTTTAGGGCATGGGGGGCAGGTGGGCTGCTCTGAGGTCTCCCTCAGATTTATTTTTCCTGTGTCTCTCTGCTCTTCTGTGGATTAGGTGGCAGAAACAAAGAAACGGCTATTAAAACCAAAAAGTGGAAAGACTAGAAAGGGGACGTGTCTTTTTACCCTTCTCCCAGGGCAGGCTGATTTGGCTGCCTGTGCTGCCTGTCCCGGGAACGGCTGCTGCTGAATCCCTGCCCACTGCAGCATCCTTGCTTCTGCTGCGGGTCCTGGCTGACCCTTGAGTTTGAGCTTAAAGCTAGAGCAGCTTCATGGGAATATTTTAAAAATTGAACCAAATTATCTACAGAATAATTTATTTAACCACACCACCCCCCACCCCCCATGCATTGTTGTATAACCAGGCTTTAGAAAAACTCAATTTTTGAGCCAAATCAGCTTTGTGGTTTCCTGTTGCCCTTTGGGTTGCTGGTATTGTGCCAAATCATGTTGGTAAAGAAAATGCTTCAGTAGTTACATACAGCCTTGGATACATTTAGCTGTCCTGCAGTAGTAATGTTTTAGGCATAATAAGCATTTTTATTATTCTTATTTATTAAGATTTCTCCCCCCACTCTGATATATTAAGCCACTAATGAGGAAGTAATGGAAATTGGGATTCCAGCTTTATGTTTAGATTTGTAAATACATTGGCTTTGGAAATAGTCTTGTCAAACACGGATGTTCACTGTGCCAGTGTTGGGAATGTATTTCATGATCAGAGGCGGTGTTAAACAATTGTCCCCTTGCTGGTGAATTGGCTCTTGATGGAGATTCAGAAGAGCTTATTTTAATTAGGCTTTGTTTGAAAACATGGCTCAATCTATTAATTGAGGTAGGTGCTACTTCCCTGTGGACTTCTCACAGCATTACCACAAAACTGCTGGGTATTTGCTTTTTAAGCATACTGCTTCTGCCCTATTTGTATGAGAAAGACAATTGCATAGCAAGAACTTTGTATTTTATATTAGGAAATGATGAAACTTCAAGAAGCACATGGCTAAAAGTAGTATTTCAAAATGCTCTACTGGGAAGTTGGATTTTGGATAAGGAACATGAAGGTAATGTGGTGTCACTAACAAAGCAGCAAAGCTTTGGAGGCAACAAATTGCCCTTGGGAAAGTGGTAGTGAGCACTGAAAACACTTACATGTGCTCTCTGAGGTAATACACAGCTTTTTGCTTGATACCAAGCATCACCGGTGTGCTCACCTCTTCCTGTGGCAAATTTAATGCAGGAAAGAGCTGTTTTCAGTGCTTCAGTTGACATAAGGCATGTTAATATGTGGCTGCCCAGTCTGCTTTTCTTTCAGATAGCTTAGCTGATGTTCAAGGCTGAGGGAAGTACAAAACAAACTGACTATCTTTCAGATGTTTTAATTAAAAGCGATGGAAGTGGAGAGTTAGAGCTGCTTCTGTGCTAGGACGGCTTATTCAAACATGCAGCTCAACCAGTTAGACTGCAAGGTGGAAAATGCTAGAGATTGTGTATCTGAATTAAGCAATTTTAATTTGGTCTTTCATCTGTGTCATTACCGAGGGATATCCTGCAGGCTGGTTTAATGAACTCAATCTAGAGGTGTGTAGAGGCACATCTCTTTGCTTGACAGCAGCAAGATGGCATGCTATGACTGGCAGACATATCTTCAGCTTGTGTAATTGTCTGCTCTTGTCATATGATGACAAATGGAGCGATGATCATATTAAACAACAAAAAAGTTCAAAGTAACACGAAGGCTCTGAATAAACTCTTGGAATCAAATTGATTCTCACATGACAGCATGTCAGCATGGGTATTTTTAGCCTGAATTAATGCAGCTATAGGAAACTCCCCTCCCCCAGAGAAGTATTGCCATGTTAAGTTAAACATAATTCAGAATTTTTAGCCTAAATTCTCCTCTTCCTACAGGTGTGAGAGCCTGTCTTGTCAGTGTTCAGGCTTATGTTGCACATACAGGCAATGAAAAAACTGTTCCAGGTCAGGAGTTTAAAAAAAATAAAAAATTAGTGACTAAAGTTTGTCTGTAAACTGACAAAACTGATTTTCTGGAGTGTGGGGGGTTGTGTGGGATTTTTGGTGGTGTTTTGTTTTTTCTTGTTTGTTTGTTTGTTTTGTTTTAACAAGCATCTTCCAAACCCAGACGCAATAAGGATGAGATCATGCAGAAAAAATCGGGAACTGAGCATAGTTTGGAGTTTTGGCAAATATGTTTGAGTGGAATAGAAATTTCCTTCTTTTCCCTTTTATCTGTCCAATTTTCTCTTGTCATAGATGCAAGCTAATGCACTTCTATCCATTATGATACGAAGTTTTAAGTTTTGCAGAAGCAACTATCTTTCTGATGGAAGTCTGAAGTCAAGTATCACAAGAAATATTTTTCCTTTTGTCAGTAAGAGGATTCTGTGGAAGGCAAGCACCCTTCTGAAAATCCAGGAAAGTTATTTTAGAACGAAAGTGCAGAATTGGAGCTTTGGGAAACAGGAGCTGCAAAGTAAAGAACTAAGGAGACAGAAGCTTTTTTTCCTCTCTTCTTCCCTCTCCCCCTTCTCTCTCCCCCTAGGAACTGGGACCAAGTATAGTTAACCTGGGGGAAAATGAGTGATACAGATTACCAGCTTTATTCACTTCTTGATGCTTATAGTTTCACTTCAGTCAGGTTGGTATCTCTGTCACGGTTTTAATTAAGATTCCACCTCCCACCCCCTTTTTTTTCTTTTCTTTTTTTGTTCTCTTCCCTAATCTTTCTGTCTTCTGATAGGGAAAAAGTATTTTCAGCCATTAAAAAAACATATGCTACCACATTTGACCAGATTGAAACTTTCTCTTCTGAATGCTTTATCATAGAAAATTGCTTTACTTCTGGATTGCCGTCCTTGTGTAGTTACCCAGCCCCAATGGCATATTTTAGATGGTGTTCTCCAAAAAGACTTTTTCAGGGCAGCTGCCGTGGAACTGGGTTTTTGTTGCCATAATGGACGTGGGGAAATGCAGAATGCCCAGCCAGAATTCATCAGTACTCATCTCAAAATGGGTCTTAAATGTAGCCTTCTTCCTTATGCGTAAAAGCTTTTTCCCTTGTCAGTTGAGTTAGTAAGTGGCAGGAAAATGCTTCGCCTTTGTGATTTCTGAAGTAACCTTACTTTACTTTTGGATTTGAAAGTTTTTTCGGTGGTGGCCCTGTAGTGGTATAATTGTAATGAGAATAGTGCTTTGTACATGTACGCCTCATTAGCTGGTACAGCTGGGACTCTCTATTTCAGAAAAAAAGTAGTCTTAGTCAAAAGAGTGCTAATGTAAAAATAGCACTGTACTACTCAACAGTTAAACCTGTGTGAAATATGTTACTTCACTAAATCTGCATGTATCAAGTCTCTTAATGCATCAACAGAGCTGATTTTTATTAGCCCATTTTAACATTGTGCAACTCCTCCTTTCTGCAGAAATTACATGTAGCTACTGCTTTGGTGCAAGTATGAGTAAGGCAGTAAGAAAACATGCAGCATTAGAAAGCTCAAGTATAGTCCTGTACCTAGTTTTGGATACAGTTATTACCCATTTTTTAAATGCAGTATTTCCCCATACAAATGAGAGGCAGAGGAGCGGGATTCATTTTTTACTAGTGCTATTTTAAATGTTGAATAAGCCCAAAGCTTAGAATTTGCTTGATTTGCAATCTCAGAGCTACAGGGAAATAATTTTACTCTTTTCATACTGTTACGTTTTGATATGAAGAGCCATGGAGAGCTGGTAGCCCTGGACTCCATGTTGCTGCCAAAGCTTCCTCCTGAGTATAAATGTACCTTAAGAAGATCTACTGCTTTAACTCTCTTCTCTTTTTAGTAGAGATGAAAATTTAGAGTAGTTGATGTAGCTTAAAAAAGGAATAAAACTAATTGGGCCTATTTGCTTGTTTTATGGCTTGAAAAATAGGCACTAGATTAATCAGATGTGTGATTCAACATCTGGACCATTCATGCAAAGATGACACAGAAGATGGAGAGATACATTGTAGAGGGCTTTAAAGTGTGAAATGGCAGAGGAAAGAGAATCAGTTGAGAAATGCAGAAATGGAAGTGGCCGAGCCAACACTGTAGTTGTAGAAGTGATTTCTATGAAATATTCTCACAGGATTCATCAGTGTGGAGTGAAAGAATATTGCAGTAATGGGGAAAGAAAAGAGTGAGAGCGTTTCACAAAGCATCTTGGCTCCGAGGAAGATTTGTGCCTCTGTGACATTTTGCAGGAAGAATTGGCAAGATTTGTCCCTGGTATGAATGCTAGTGCCTGCAGAGGGGTTTGAAACATTTGATAGCCATATTGTATTTTGAGTGACAGGTAGTCAGTCGGCAGGTTGCAGGGTTTTACAAAACTATTCATGCAGTCATGTGCAGAAAGGTGGGGGCTGGTTCTGTTATGAGTCTCCCAACAGTAAGGAAAAGAGATTGTCAACTTTTGTCTGTCTTCGTTTTGACTACAAAAAGAGAATGTCTGGAAATGACACAATCAGTATCTTCAGGGACACTAGAAAACAGCGTTGCTTATTGTGGTAAACAGACACTTGACTTAACTCCACATCTCGGTGATAATTTCCACGTTGGTTTTAATCTGAGATTCATTTATATGTGAGCTGGTGGCTTTACATGCAGTGGATGCTGTCATTGACTGACTTGTCAGCACTCAGTCAAGTGCTCTTGGTTAACACCACTCATCAGCCACTTGTGTACTTGCCATGTGTTGGTCAAGGTGATTGTGTAGCATCTTTTGAGTTGAGCAGCATGAATTTGGAGTTGACTGTGGTACAGAGGATGCGTCTTCTCTGGCCAGCCTCTGTTCTTCCTTATTTCTGTTACTAATGGAATGTGTATGTGGATCTGTATGTATATATGTGTGTGTATGCATATGTATGTATGTGACCCAGGTGAGGCACTTTGAGGTTTCTAGGAGTTCGAGAGTCCAGTGGGAGAGCTTCTGCAGGTTGATACAGGAGATGCTCTTTAGGAAGGCAGCTGCTGCAAGGTTTTATCTGCCTGTCTTTCCTTGTCCTTCGTCCCTATTATTTCAGATGGCTGTACCCTTCTTTCTGTGTCCCTAATATTCCTGTTATTCTTCTCCCCTACAGGTATCCTTCAGATTGCAGGGTAGCCATATGGGATTATGGGATCCCAGCTGGATTAGATTGCTGGGTTTTACACTAGCCATCTCCTACATTTGACAAGAAGAGGTTGTAAGCAGTGCTGTATGCCTTGTCATACGCCTTAGTTCAGGACTATGTAAACAAACATATTAAATGTTTGATTCTTCAGAATAATAAGTGGTATTTCTTTCTTTCTGCCTCTCTGTCTTTCTCCTTCGTTTCATCTTTTGCCCTCACCTTCCCACAGAAATTCTCTTCCACTGTTGGCAGTGTAAAGATGAGTCTGCAGACTTTCAAAAAAGACTTGGGGAATTCTTAGGCCCGAGTTGATGTGTTTTGATACGTTACTACTATTGATTTTACACTGGCTGCCAGGACTCCCAAAGCTCTCTTGGATAGCCCATCAATTCCAAGCTGGTTGCTATGACTGACATACTGATTCACTATGAAAATGCGATAATTTCACAGCATAATTCATGATCTCTTGCTGGTCCTGAAGCCATCTATGTGGATCAGATTCACATAAATATTTTGGGGACAATCCTTTCCATTCTGTAGGCTGTATTGTTTAATCAAAATGTCAACAGCTGGTATCAAGTGTCAGGATTAGTCCTTGCTGTAGCCTACAGAGGAGAGCTTGAGTGCCTGGAGGATGTAAGCAGTACAGCCAAAACGCCTCTGCTACCTACTTCAGTGTCATTTATAGAATTTTGAACTGTGTGCTAAGGAAGAATAAAGCAAATGTAAATGTATTATTGCTCCTATTATAACACTTCAGTAGGATAAAAAGAGAGAGAAGAACTTCAATAGCTCTGATGATAGCCTGCCAGAGTAAATGTTGGCTCAGAAGCAACTGTGGTAATGTAGCTTTTTCTCTAAATCCATTTGAGTTAAATGAGTGCAGGGCCAAGCTGAGAAGTGAGTTTCTGTGTAGTGCTGTCTCTGCTGCTTCCAGGGCACTCCGGGTTCCTCAGTTCCCCTGTCCCCTCTGTCCCTCCTCTGGTCTCAGCAGAGCTGAGTGTGTCAGGTCAGAGACTCTATGAATATCACTGGCAGCAACAGGGTTTATATTGTTCATGACACTGGAGTGTAAAAGTGGTATCTGAGCAGGTGAGATTTTGCACTTCATTGTGGAGCTTACTACTAGTGTGGTAAAATAATAATTATAAAAATTCATGGTGTGGAGAATGCGGGTGCCTGATTCTTTGGTGTCTGACATCTGGCTTTACTTCTGAGTTTGCGAGCATGAGTTCGGCTTTTGTCTGATCTTACAGCTAAGACACTCTCCTGCTTGTAGGGCTATATAAATAGAGGATCTGTTTATAGGTAGCTTCTGAAATACATGGGGAAGCAACGAATTTTAATTTGAAACACGTGTAGATGTGAGTTAAAATCTTGTTTATTTAGTCTCTTTTGGGATTGGAAGGAGAAAAATGTCTGCAATGAAGACAAAGAGCTCCAAAGTTTGTGGAAAAATGTTCTCACTGCCAATGGCTGTGGTGATGGTGATTGCTTTACCCTCACCAGGTGGGAGGTTTGCTGCTGCCTTTCAGTTCCTTTAACTGGTGGCTAAAGGAGAGAGGCTGGGCTAGTCTTAAAAATTTTTAGTGCTAGTATTTTTAGGTCACAGGTGTTAGATATAGGAGAGTATAGTTGAGTGAAGCTTTCCTCAAGGTGATGTCAGATGTGAAAGTAAATGGGAGACAGCTTGATTTTGGTTTAAATACTGTGATTGTTACAGCAAATGCTCTGGTTGCCTCTATTCATTAGTACCGAGAAAACAAAGGACAAATGGAAATAAACCAGTTAAAAATCCAAGCTTTTGACTGGAAACAAACAAAAATTGTAGTAGGCCTTCTAGGTTAGACCCGTAGATGTTGTATGGACTTGACCTGGTCTTGATCTTGAATCTTTCTGTCCGTGATTGACAATGGCTGTGGTTTTCTGGTATCAAAACGTAGGAAGGCAGCAGGAGCCACAGGTATTGCAGTATTCCTGCTCCATTGTCATTTTGGTGCACTTTTTTATCTTAATCCCACCCATATTTCAGTTAATTGTGAGGCAAGATCTTCATCTGGTGGAAACTGGCAATTGAATTTTAATGGATCTCTACTGAATAAATTCCTTCCCTGGGATTTTTTATTTTGAGTCTCCTGTACCAGGTAGTATACCTAACGCTCTGACATAATTGGGGGGTGGGGGAGGGAGGAGAGGAATAAGAATGCAAGGGGCATGCACATATGCACGCCAAAAAAACCCACAAACATTGTGGGATCTTTTAAGGCAAAGGGTACTAAATAAATAGAGAAAATGAGATAATTTATCTTAACATCATAAAGTGTTGCTGTTTAACAGTTAGTTGTAGGAGGGAGGATTTGTTGGGGCTGTGCTGTTGTGGTATTGTTTAACTTACATACACTCCTTCCTAATAAAATGTGTCAGTAGCATTGTATGTTAGTTTAGTTTCCTGCCCCACTTTCTCTTACAGTGTTCTAGTTGGAGACAGGATCACAGTCTTGGCAACCTGTTTTGCACATGTCTTCGCACTGCTCACGAAGAAGCAATCACTGTAACTCATAAATATGTGCACTCACCCTCCAAAGACATATAAAACATATTTGAGCTATAAGGCTATACAAACATGAAGCAATGCTGATGACGACATGTAAACCACAAGGGGGAAGCTAGACTGGCTTGATCTTTTAGAACCTGGAAATGTTTGCATAGCCTTGTTGCTCGGCTGCATTTCTTCTTAGATAGATAGATGGGTAGGTAGGTATCAAAGACTTGAGTGAAATGCTTTCTTCAGCTGTGTGATATGGTAAATCACACCTTGTGTCCAGCTTTGCAATGTAAAGTCAGGGTTTCTGATTTTCTCCACCTTGCTTCTTAAAGCTGCAAAAAAAAAAAAAAGTAAATGGTAGTGACCTGAGGACCATCACACAGAATCTGTTTCATGGCCTCCAGCAGTTCTCAGTTGGACAGTGTGCAGGAAGGGCTTTGTAACCCAGAAGAGGTGCCTGTGAACTATGTGGTGCAAGTCACTTGCAGCTTTATAATCAA
>NW_009924040.1:122777-132366 GCF_000696875.1 Nestor notabilis | reverse complement strand
ATTCCTGCACCAGAAGCAGTTTCAGGGAATGTTGGATGTTGCATGGAGTGAAGCTGGACATGACTATGGTCAGAAAATATATTGCTGTGCTGTAAAGAAGACACTGAATGAGTTTTGTTTGTTTGGTTTTGGTTGTTTGTTTTTTTTGTTGATTTTTTTCAAACTCAATTTCAAATTTATTTTCTTCCATTTTATGTGTTAATTCCTTTCTCAGATTTCCTTTCTCAGGCCAGAGGAGGAGACAAATTGTTCTAGTATCCATTATCATTCTTCTTTCTGTCTTGCATGTTAAGAACTATTCTGCAATACTCCAACTCCAAATAGCAGTCTTTTTTTTTTTGTGATGGCTGCAGTAGAAATTTGTAGTGGTTTTTTCCCTGACCTCTGTCTTCTGATAATTACAGAAAAATTGATTCACCAAAGCTAACACTTCCATAGGTTCAATTTATCAGGAAATGCTGCTTTAAAATTTTATGGATTTGAAGTTGCACAGCTTGAGGCTGAAGGGTTTAGCAGTGCTGAGGACTGGCCTGTTCTCTGGGCAAAACGGAGGGTTGTTGGGGCAGAATCAAATCAGTGTTGTTTCTGTGACCAGTCAAAAACAGCGTATACATAGTTGTTAGTATGTTATCAATTAACATATCGTTAAATAGATGATTTGAGGGCGTATGTTATATCATCTGTGATTTCCTGTGGTAGGGATGCCAAAATTCATGTTGCTTACAGCAGCCAGATGGAGTTAAAATTGGTCCTGATTGTGTCTAAGGTGTAAGTCCGTGTCTCAGAAAAACACCAACCGTGAATATTTCCAAACAGCTGGAGCTGGGGACCATTGCCTGGCTCTGTGACGAGGAGAACAGAGGCTTTAAGAATTCCACCACGTGTCATGTGGTGAGACATGCCGAGTCTCATGAGTCGGCAAAAATTGTTTACTTGGTTTTGTGTCATGTAAAGGCAGGAGGATTTTTTTATGTGAACTTGAAGCAGCATTTGATCTGCTTGTCCTTACTGAGTCTCGCAGGAAAGCGTGATTGCATTTTTAATTTCCCCTGGGCACAACTGCCAGAAATAACTTGCGTAGCACTCCAGCCCTGGAGCTGCCCCTCTAACCCACTTCTCTGCTCTGCAGGGCTATAGTGAGTGGTGTCTCTGTCTCAGCTTTCCAAAGGAGATGTAATGGCAGTGATACCTGCACCATGCTACTTTACCCTTCTTCTCAGTGACTACCAGGCTCTTTGGTTGATTGACTGGACCAGCCTGGGCTGGACTATCAGCTGTGGTGTTTTACTTCTAATGATGTTTTGCAAAACATTTATTATGTTGTTCTGTCCCTCCTTCTATTTATGAAAGGAGATGACTTCTTACAGGCTTCACTTGATGCACCTGGTGAATGTCTTAAAATTGGTTGCACATTCCTTCGGAAGATGTTTTGGTTTTGAACCACGTGCCTCATGAAGCGGTAGAGACTAAAAATGGCTCATTCATTAATTTTTGCTTAATATGTTATACGTGACTTTTCCTTGTGGAAATGCTGAGAGGGAGAGCAAAGACAAAAAACAGAACACAAAAAATTGCCCAAATTAGCTGGAGTTGCAGGAGGAGTTATATTGATGTTTGGTGTGTGCATTGCTGTTTGGGTTGACTTCCTACTGATGAAATTGATAGCTAGTTGGGATGTTTCTTTCTGTATCTTAACTGTTACTGTTGTCAGCTAGCACTGCTGTGTATCTGCTACCCACTGACAAGGACAGTGGGTACCATCCCTGCGGGGCTTGTACTTAGAATGTCTCTGCGTCTCGCAGTTCATGGATATGGCATTTGTAAAATCAGATTTGGGTAGAAAGAGCTGTGTTACAATGGTTTTGCTAACACCCCTGCTTTGATTTAAAGAAAGGATGTTTAAAAGGAAAATGTGCTTCATTGTAACAGCTGGATGTAAAAAATAAATAACTGCACATTGTTCTTTCACTTTATGTTTCTACCCATACTATGAAACACAGACTATGTTAGTGTCATACCCTGGAAATTCAGTCTAGAGAGTTCCTTAAGGAAATAATCGGTAGATTTAAGGGACCAAAACCCTATGCACTTTCGAATGGAGACCTTTTTATCTTAGAATACAAAGAAGTAATTCCTCTCAGTCTCTAAAAGAAGCACAACATTTGCTCTTCTTTCCAGTTTGGCAGCTAAATGAAGGTGGTGCAGTCAAAAGGAAGTGGCTACAAAAAGATGAAGCATATTGGTTGTGAATCTGCCAAAGGTGGCCAGCTGTATTGCTATTTTCAGCTAATTCCATGCACTTAGTTGGAGTTTTTGCTTAAATTAAAGACTAAAGGTATATTTAGTGATCATTAGGTTCTTCTCTATAAAAGGTTTTGTTCCATGGTTTCATAATGGGGATGTCAGAGAAACAGAAGGCAGCCATCTAACCATCATTGTGTTTTTTCCTATGCTAAAATATATCGGTTCACTGTGATCTTTGGAGTTTTTAATTGTACTTTATGATAAATGCCTCTCTTAGCAGAGCCACGTCATTCTGATTCTTGGCTTCTTCTCTTTGGTGGGATTACTCTGGAAAGAGCCATTGGGAACACTGCAAATGTGTGAAGTGCTTGTGTGAACGCTACTGATACCAAATGCTTGAGCTAAATAATACCCTGTAAGCCTAAATAAAATATATACCCTATATAAAAATATACCCTATATTTATATAAAATATACCCTAATTTATATACCCTAAATAAAACCTTCCAGTCTGGGTATCCCAGTTCTGTCTCGAGTGAGGAATACCTGGGGTCAAAAGGCTGCTGGTCATTCTCCTAGTTCCTCCGGTTTTTGGAAATACACTTTTCAAACCTATTTGTGAGGGAAAAAGAAAATGTAAACCAGACAAAAAAGGTTCTTACCCGGACACACACAATTTTAAAGTTTCTCTGAGATTTAGAGGGACTAAAATGAAAATAAAAGAAGGGCAAGCAAGAAGAAGTGGTTTGGGTTTATAAGGGCAACTAGGAAAGTGTTTGTAGAGCTTTTAAAAATCTAAAAATAAAATAAAATCTGTTAAGTCATTAAAAAATTAATTGGGCAATAGGCATTCCTACAGTCATTATTTTCCCTCTCCCCCTTGACTGTCATTTCATGCCTTCATCTTGGCCTTAAATTCTGGGAAGGGATACTTTCTCACTGTCCTTAGTTTGGAAAGCACCTTCTAAGTGTTGAGCCGTACAGAATTTTGGGTGTTCTTAATCAGAGTGGGGTGCCTTAAAATGCTCTGCAAAAGATCGATCTTGTGTCATGGTTTAGGAAATTCCTTTTACGACGTGAGCAAGGCAGCAGCCTCTTGGCATCGGTGGGGGTGTGTCATGGCACCCTAATCTCGCAGAATTAAGTAACACATTTTCGGTGACGCCCTTGCATCGTTCCTGCTGCTCGCCATCAGATGAACCATTCTCAGTTTAGCACTGGGGTGTGCTTTTAACTTCGTTCCCACAAGGGCATGTAAAAAAAGAAACAACCTCCCCCGTGCAGCAGCACAATAAATATCCTGACAGGTCTCAGCCCATAAACTCTGTTATAATCTTACAATTTATGATTATGTTGTTATTTGTCAAGAAAACCACAAGCAAATCTTTTGTAAAGGAATGTGAAATACTGTATAGGGGAATGGCAAAAACACTGGTGCATTTCAGGAGGCTTGTATTGATCGCCTTGCACCAGAAGTTGAAATGGGTGATGTGTGGTGTGTTTGAAGCGTGACTGACAGCATTTGCACTCCGCTGATTTACTCTGCAGAGGTGCAAGTTTGATTAGCGTTGCCTTAGTGCTGCTACATGCTGTTGCGGTGTGCTGCCTTCTTAGTAAGTAGTGTGTGGTCATCAAGGTTGCTCCTGGACTCGGTGAGTCTGGGAAGATGCTCCATGTCCTGTAGGACAGGACTATGGGAATTGTTTAACCTGTGAGTGTTCATGTGACAGTGCCCCATGGGGCTGGCGTTTGCTGGATGAGCACATCTCTCACACATTTCCGATTATGGATTACATCCCTTGAGGATACATAGGATGCTTTTGACAGCCCTATCAGGAGAATGAATGTTGTTGGCATGGTATTGGGTAAACCTTTGCGGAACAGATGTGCTGAACTAGTTAAAATCAGCGAGTAAAGTGCATGTATATTCATTCGAAGTTACCATTTTATTGTATTATACTAGAAATGAGTGTTAGACAGTTTGGCATTCTCTATTAGTTAGTTAGCAAAGTCTTTTCCTCCCATCAAAAATATCTTTTCCAGTTGGATCGCCTTCTGTTTATTTGTTTGCTTGTGTTGTGATCTCGAAAGACAAAATAACTGTTTGTGCACAACAAAATATCTGGATATAGTTTCTTGAAATGTGTGCTTAGAGGCTAGTAGATCTGTCTTCCCGAAGTCTTTCCTGGGTTTAAAGGATACTAATAACAAAACTACTCTCAGCATGGGCAAGGCAGACTCTAGACAAGCGGGTGTGAACTTGAGATTTTTCGGGGAAGAATGTGTTTCTGCTAGGCAGTACTTGAAGCAAATGGCCGAAGATGAGAAGATGGGTTTTCTTCCTTTGGTGCAGCAACTGGAACTGAAATTAATTTTAAACAGCTCCCTTGCCTTTCAGATCTGTGATGTGTCTCGTTTCCTTAGAAGATCTGAGAAAGCTTTAGAAAACAAAAAGCATTGTTCCCAGTAACGAACCGTCAATTGGTCCGTCATGGTTTTCAGTTGTTTCCGTGATTATGCTTGTGAAAGAGATTAAAATACTTCTCTTTTATTATCAGCAAAGAGAATTCCCCTGCTGCCCGCTCCTAACAACGCGTGCCTGAAGTGGCTCTGGGTGCCTTGTGCTTTGCTTTCCGTTCCCCACGTGCTTGTTCCTGTCTGGGCTGGTGTGTATGTGACAAAATCTGCTCAAATTCAGCATCCTTCTAGTGGGTTTAAATGTGCAGATTTCTCACTTCTTCCAGACCCACTATAATTGCTTGGAGAGCTTAAGAATAATTGTTGCTTCTAGTTTTAAGAATAATTTTTGGAATATTTTTTATGTTAGTAAAACCAAAGAGCATATCAGTGAAACCTTGGTCTGAAATGCAGTTTATGGGTTTGGGTTTTTTCCCCTTTTGTTGTTGTTATTAACATGTTTCTCCTATCTACTCTGTGAAAGCAACTCCGTGGCCAGGAATGCTTATTGTTTCCCAATTGGGCCTGTCTTTTGATTGTTTCAACAAGCTATTTTTATTTTGGTGGGGACAGTAAGTGGACATGTTTTATCAATGCCTCACTACATACTTATCTCCCATCTACCACTCCTTTTTTTGCAAGTGTGGAGTAATTTGAATACAAAATCCATATGGACCTGATGTTACTTTAAAAATTATTTTA
The DNA here is from genome assembly GCF_000696875.1 of Nestor notabilis. Lineage (NCBI taxonomy): Eukaryota > Metazoa > Chordata > Aves > Psittaciformes > Psittacidae > Nestor > Nestor notabilis. The sequence goes on along the minus strand of NW_009924040.1, from coordinate 126,963 downwards.
GCATACTGTCTATAGTGTAAATTTATTCCCAACATGCTGAACAGAGAGAGTTGTGAAGAGAGGTTATGGCGTAGCATATCGAAAATGAGGACTATGCACACTTTGCATCATTGTTGATTAATCTGTGATTGATCCAGGAATCCTGCCTTTAAACAGCCGAGTTTGAAGAGAAGCCGGCTCCTCTTGCTCTGTGTGGAGACATAAACACTCCCAATCTCTGGGACTGAATATAAGGCTCTCCTTAACTGTGTGCAGGCAGGAAAGTAGCAACAGCATCTAAAAACACAGGCAGCTCTGTTCAACCCCATTTCAAGTTATGGACAAAATTTGTGAGCCATTTACAGGATGGAGGAGCCTGCCTGTCCCTTGTCCCAGATGGTGCTTGGAGAGGTGGCACTGTGGATGTGGGTATCTCCTAGTTCTTGTTGACGTTGGTGCTGCCCAAGCATCGCGTCACCGCCCAGGACTCTGGCACTGCCTCCTGTAATTAACAGCACAAGGTCCACATTCTCAGCTTGGGATGATTTTGAGGAAAGGTTAATGCTGCCCAGGCCTGTAAACTTACTGCACTAATGAACTGCTTGCAGTGATATAGCAAGCAGCTTAAGCACGTGGGTTCAGCAAACAAAGTGCGGTGGAAAGTTTATATAATTAGCATTAATATTTGGTACAAAACACCCCATCAACAGCGTCAGCTGACTTATCTCATTATGAGCTATAGCTGTTTCATGAATCTAATAAAACATGAATTTTTAAGACAGGGTAGTGAGAGTAAGAGGAAGGTGTGAAATTAGATTAGAGTCTATAAACATAAACTCTGGCTTCCCTGCCCCCGTCCAAAGCAGCATTCAAGCATCTCTTTCTACAGAAAGCATGGGCTTTGTTTTTGAGCAGTAACAGCCAGACTAATATAATTCTGGGAAAGTCCTTCTATCAGTCCCTTAAAGTGGTATATTTTTTCAGTTTCCTCTACTGAAATCTGGGGCTTCTGACTCAACTCTAGTGGAAGATTTAACCAAACGATTACTTAGTGTTTTGAAATACTGAGAATCCTGCTCTGAAAGAATGAGTGTCAGTCCAATCTCCTTTACTTCCGTAACATGTTTCCATGATGTACGCCAGTGACTATGCAGCCACCATCTCCCTCTTTTTCCTCTCGTTTCGGAAGACAAAAGCTGATCCGTGAAAAGGAGAGGAGAAATGGTAAGCATCGAGTAGCGCAGTGGTGAGAGCCAAACCTTCATTTGCAGAAAGACGAGGAAAATCCAGCAGTCCTGAATCAGGTTGCTCCTGGGGCAGCCATGGGTTTGGCAGGGCAAGGGATGGCTGCAGCTTGAAGCCAAGCTGCAGGATGTCATTTGAGCTGGTGGTGAAAGGGGTGACTGTGCTGCCCGCTGTGGCAGCCAGGCAGAGCTGAATTGCTTGGGGAACGCTTATTGTTAATTTCCTGACTCCAGTGCAATTTAAAATCCCTCTCAAATCAAGCTCTTATTTTTTTTTAAATGGTATTTTTAATTTAGAAAGTAAATAAAACCTCAGGCAGATTAAGGAATGCTGCGCTCACTGTTGGAAGAAACAGAGTAACTTCTGAAATCTGGAGCACGAAATAAAGTCAGTGCTAAGACATAGGGTTGGTAAGCAGGAGGAAGAGCTTGGGCTGATCCCTTTGCTCATAAGAGCCTTTAAACAAGGCAAGAATGAACACGCCGTAGAGTTACAGGACGTCTGAGGTTACCTGCTGTGAAAGAGCAGATTAGCATGCTGTGGTATTTTGTTTGAGGTTTTGAAAAATTACCATATCTGGATAGCAAACCCTTGCATAGAGGTATACTGCTGTTTCTTCATGGGATTGTTCCTTCATCCTGAGGCATTTATAAGAAAATCTAGAGTCCTCCCTGAGATGGGATTTACTGAGAACTGTCTTCATTCATACAGCGAAGAAATTTATGGTATGGTTATTTTTTTTAAAGCAACCTTGGAGTCTGTAAATCTGTGATGTTCACAACAGGAAGATTGACAGGTGACTAACTGGATTTCCCCGTTCTTTTTACAGCGTTTTACAAATGCTGAATAATTTCCATAGGATGAATTGTTTTCATGCTGCTGAGCAGTTCAAGTGGAAAAATGCCTGGTATCAGTAACTGTGCCCAGAATGCACAGTGCCTCGTGATCTCTTCAGTTACATTTAACATAAATACTGTAGGCCAGTCATCCTCTTGTCCATCCTGGCTGTCCCTTGGGCAGTTCTTTCTGCCATGCAAATACCTGCAATCACGATCTTAATTCCCACAACCTCCTGCATCTTTGGCACGGTGCTGGAGGCACAAAGCACCGTGTTTATCCTGACCTTACTGCAAGGTGCTCTGAGAACTAGCAGTCCCCTTCAAACACAGGGTGACAGTGTACTCTCTCTTGAGCTGGGGTGATGGGTTTAGCTTCCTAGTTTCTTATTATGAAATAATCTTCTCTTCCTTTAACAACAAAAAAAAAAAAAAAAAAGAATCTGGTTTTTGCATAGAAATCTGTATGAATTTTAGCTTATTTTTCAGTTTTGCTGTAGTTCTTTGTTGCTGTGTTCTTTAACAAAATGATTCACTGTTTTGCTTATTCATGATATAATACCTAAGCAGGAGTGTCTTGATTGCATTTCATAAACTGACTAAATTGGGCTCACAGTGGGAGAGGATTAGTTTTTCATCATTAGTGATGTAGATCCTAGTAACAGATGCAGCACGAGTATTTGTGATCCTCACCGGCTGGGGCACTTTTGTTCCTGTTTCAGCAGCAGTATTGCAGTGGCATGGTAGTGCTCTGGACAGTACGTGTGGAGAACACGCAGAGAAACTTCCATTTTCTCCTCTGCCAGGACTTAGCTGGGGGCAGTAACAGCCAGAGTTTGCTTGCTGCATTTTGCTGAGAGTTGGGAGGTAACTTTTGTAGTCAGTGGTCTAGGTAGTCTGAGGGGGTGTTGTCAGTCAAAAAATGCACTTAGGGAAGGATATCTATAGTAACTGAAGGTGGAAAACAAACACAACACGCAGTTGTTGCTGTTTCAGCATCATTTCCACAATGTTTTGCAAAGGTAAGGGAAGGATTGTATGTGCACACCTACTTGTTTGCTTTTTAGTACTTGCTTGGGTTTTCTAAAGGTGTTATTAAGAGAAATTTAAGTATCTTGAGTTTTCTTTTTTCTTTTTTCTTTTTAATGCAGAAAGCTGATGTTACTGAGTGAAAGTTAAATAAGTTAGTGTGATTTGGAATACTTGTTAAGCATCATATGTGCTGTACAGCCTCCAGGCATTTTAGGAATAAGCTACTTTCCAGGACCTCTGATGACATCCAGATAATACATGATATTGGCCAGAGGTAAAGCTGCCTCTTTTTAATAAACTGTTGCAAATTTCCACTACTTGCCTTGGAGAAAACCTGTCCTTTGGGAAATGGAAATTTATTTGGGACTCATTCCAAGATACGGTTATGTTCAAACCTTTTCTTCAGTCTGGAAAGAAACACAGACAAGAAGAATATAATTTTAATGAGTACAAGATGCCTGCAAAGTGCTGCTCTGAGTTCATACATAAATGAACTGTCCCAACCTCTGCAGGAGTATTTGGTGTTTCTGGCTCTGTCCCCAGCATGAGATGAGCAGAAAACAAACCCCACCAGCAGAGGGATGGTTTTTGGTTTTTTGCTGGATGAGTGTGCTGAAGCAGCTGAGGGCAGGAGCCAAGGAAGGTGCATGGGTGAAAGAGAGGGTTTGGCTGCTATCAGGAAAGATGTGAAGATCTGGTGTTTTTTCTGCTGCAGAAATGGGTGGTGTGGGTCAGATTAATCTATTACTTCGGCTCATGGAGACACCGGGTGAGACCGCAGCCAATGGTGAAGGAGAGGTGTGATGTACAGGGTGACTCTGGGCCTGGAGGAAGGGGGAAGTAAAGGCAGGAGAAAGATAAGTAAGGGTGAGCAGAGGAGTGATCCTCCCCATTTGGCAGCAGGATGTTAAGGACTCAAGGAGCTTCATCTTGGGGCTGAAATCAGTAGTATGGCTCATCAGGTCCATTCATCTGAGTGTGCTTCCTTGTCCTAATGGCCAGCCCATTGCAGTGTCTTTGTGTGCCAACACTTCCTGAAATCCCTGCTACAACCTGCAGGCCGGGGGGCAGGAGGGGGAAGGATGCTGTGGGAG
>NW_009924040.1:116298-122746 GCF_000696875.1 Nestor notabilis | reverse complement strand
AGCAGGAAAGGATAAGCAGATTGGGGACAGAGAGGGAAAGGAGACCAAATTTTTTGTTGTCGCCTGCCTGCGTTAATGAGAGGAGTTCTGTGGTGCCTGTGTATGAGTTTAGATTTTGCTAAGCCAACTGATCTGTAAAAGCAGAGAGTAAATCCATTTTCCCCCCACTACTTTAGTAATTGGCAGAAGGCAGAAAGTCATTGTTGACTGAGAATAAACAGATTTCAGGCATTCCTAGACTGAGAAACCTGCTTAGCTTTCTAAAATCGGTCTCCCTGGTGCTCTGCTAAAAGCTTAATTGGCTGACATTTTGTATGTGAGAGATTTACTCTGCTGGCCTAAATTGAGTTATTTTGTGTAAATGTTTTTTGTGGGGTTTATAAAATATTCTCCTCAGAACATACGTGTGTGTAAACTCTGGACTGTTTCTTTTGAAAGAGTAGTAACGAGTACTAGATGTTGTGGCTTTGGCATAGAGAGGATAATTTAACATGGAATTTGGTTTATGCTTTTAGTTAACCTCGTGAGGGATTTTGTTGGTTGCAAACTAAATATCTGCCTTTTTCTGCAAAAACAGCTGCTAAGATACAGTCTTCCTGTAATGACAAAAAAGGGTTGCTGTGCTTTTCATGCCAAATATTGGGGATGGATAGCCACTCTTCTCAAGGTTGCCTTTCTAACTGCGTAAGTGTGGGGGCATCACTGTACCAGTACACTGCAAGGCTTTGGGAGCACTTCGAACCTTTGCAAGTTACCAGGTCTCATTAGGAAGGAGTTACTGTTGTTTCAAGCCCCTTTTGCTGCATGCTATGGAGTGGCCGGACAGTTGTCTCCTCCTGTCTTCCTTGCAGTGCTCAAAAGTCATCTTGCACACTTCCTCGCTCTGTTTTTAGTACATTGTAATTAGTATTTTCATTCAAGCTTTAAAATTCCTTGGAGATTTGCCTAGGAGAGGGCTGTGCACTTTTAACCCAACTGCAGAAAAGGGATCTGCATCATATTAACAGTGAAATTTGCAGGTCAGCTTTGGAATTTCAATATTTGGTGTTTATAACTTGCTGCCTGGTTTGGGCTCTTTCATTTTGCATTAATTTCCACCTCTTGTGCTCCCAAATGTGACTGTGTTTCTTTCTCCTCCTCCCCCTTCCCCCATTGGATTGAAGCATTTACTCCATCCAAATAGATGAACTTTTCTTGGCAGGGATGAGCAGAGCCGCAGAGTCGCTACATGGGGCTGTGCTGGTGATCTGGAATGAGTTTTAAACATTAAAGCTTGTTTACTTTCAGATTTGACAAGGGCTCCCCTTGGACCTTTTTTTGCATGCCGTTAGTACAGTAAACGTCTGGTACAGTAAAGCTTCCCTTCCACCTCTCCAACCCCCCAAGATGAAAGTGTCCAGCAGTCCAGGCTGATGCAGAGGATGGAGAAGCTTGGTTACTTAGGGAAATGGGACATGTATGATAGTTTTGTCTGTGTCATCCTGGTCTGAATGGCTTTTGAACTTATCTTCCAGTTCCTAACCAGAAGAGGGTTAAGGAGTCCTTTGAGTAATTTGCTGTTTCTGTTGGGTTTTTTTCCCCCCCCTGATGGAAGTGAGCTGGAGAGATCCCCAACTAGTGGCCCTGCAAACAGGCAGGCAGAGCTCAGCAGCTGTCTTTGTGTTGGGATGTATCTGTCCCTCCTGCCTGTCGGCCAGAGACCTGGCAGGGGTAGAGGGAGGAAGCATTGCTGCAGCCAGAGGAGCAGAAGAGTTTTGGGAACAAAGGCCATACAGCAAGGGGAGAGCTCAGCAGCCACGGCTCGTGGTGCCCTTTCCATACCCCCTTATTAGACTTCAGCTGGACTTTATTCAGCTGTGGTAGTCAGTGGGATTGAAAATGTACAGCGTGGTTCTACTGCCAGTCGTTTTACATAAGATTAAGACTATTTTAGGAAAATGCTAATGTCTTGGAAATTGTCAAGAGTGCCAGCTGTGTGAAAGAGGGCTGATTGAGTCAGAGAGGCTGGGCTGGGGTGCAGCCCCAGGGGAAGGAGGGTGTCGGGAGGAAGGGCTCTGGTCTCGCTCCTGACAGGCTGTTACGCATCGCTGGGGAGGGGGAAGGGAGAACTTTGTCCCAGGGTTGTTTCATTGGGAGTTTTGGTTGTGTGTGTATTAAGAAGGTGGCTACAACAGACACATTGCATAAGTATTTAGTGGGGGGGCTGTGCCCTGGCAGGATATGCTATCTCCCATGCCTCCAGCCACTTCTCGGCCTGAGAGTAACTCAACCTGTCCCATCAGGTTGGTTGTGCCAGGAAATGCTTCAGCATTGCAACATGCAGGAAAATAGCAGTCCAAAGTGCAGTCCTTCTCCTTCTGCCAGGGGGGTTCCAGGAGGACCTCTGGGGATATTGGAGGGGCACTGGTTTTCTTGTTTTGTTCTAAAAGGGTCCTAGCACCCTGCATGGCAGCTACTTCTGCAGCAGGAGCTCATGAACTTTGTGAACCTGTGGCTGCCACCTTGTAGCTTAGATCAGGAAATAACACATGTGCCTACAGCAGTTCAGTCTTCTGGGGTAAAAGAAATTGTGTCTGCCCCATCCCTGGCAGCGTTCAAGGCCAGGCTGGACGGGGATTGGAGCAACCTGCTCTAGTGGAAGGTGTCCCTGCCCATGGCCGGGGGTTGGAACTAGATGATCTTTAAGGTCCTTTCCAAACCAAACCATTCTATGATTCTAAATACTGTATTATTAACTCCAAAAGGTTAGTAATTGGAACTGCAGATGGAAATGAGATAAACAAATCCATATATATTAAGATGTTATCTAGACAATGGAATACACTTTTTGAAGTTAAACGGTCTGGTCTGAGCCATACTGGTGTCTTGCTTCTGCCTAAAGGGGCCAGTCCTGCTCCTTCCTCCTTCCTTATCAGGTCCCAGTTGCAGGCTGCTGCTTTGCCCCTTGTATCAGATCAGCCCTTCATCTGTTTGCACAGTAAGCTTGATCAGTTTGCTGATTTGTTAGAAACCCAATCCAAAAACTAGTGATGAGGAGGAGGAGTGGGGATGAGAGGAGGGAGCAGGGCAGGCCTGTGATCACAGGGAGCTTGCTCAATTACATTGTCTTACCAAACCCTTGCACAAACTTCGGCTTTCCGACTGGCATAAATCACTCCTTTGAAAGGCAGTAACCCCTTCTGAGCAGCAGTGGGTACATGGGCTGACTCACAGCAGGGAATGACAAAGCAAAACCTCTGCCTTCTTATGATGCTGACGTGCGTCTCTGTGCGCAGTTGTCAGTTTTACCTGGTTTTCCTTTCCAGCCCCTTTCCACCAGCCACAGCTGCATTGTAGCTTCAGGGACTGGGTGTCATACCCAGCATCCTGGGTGAGCCAGAGGAGCGAAGGTGAAATCTGGGGCTCCTGTCCCTATTGGTAATGGCTCTGTAGATGTTACAAAGGTGAGAAGTATATATACGACATAATGTAGCAGAGAATGTAATCTATTGTGGTATAGATAAAGTAGTTACATATTTCCCATCAAAACTGGAGTGTTTTATATTATCGAAAGAGTGCCTGGCCAAAGTCTAAAGGATAATGTACGTTCACCCTGTAAAAAATACCAACATTTCCTCATTTCCTAGAGAATTTTTTAGACAGGAGCTATGCTCAGTGACAGCAAATAGGAGTAGGCAGGGTTATCCACTAAGCTGATCTGTCATGAGCTTGGGAAAGTGCTGCTGAGCCTTTGTCAGCCTCTCCATGTCAAGAATTGGTTGACCTAAGTGCAGACTAGGGAAGAGGCCAAAGGAAGGCTGCAAGACTGACCTGACTGCTCACAGATGCAGTGTTACTGTAGTTGTTGTAAGGGCTTCCTTTGTATCCAGAAAGTACAGCTTGTGTTGGTACGTTTTGATAACAGGCTACTTAAGAAAATGAGTGAGCTGGGATTTTGCCAATGTGAGCAGGCTCATTTTGTTGATAAGCTCCTGGAAGCAGTAACTGCATGAAGAGAAAAAAAAGGAAAAATTAATAGAAAAGAAGTTTAACTCCATTGACATGATGTTGAGGAACTTCTAGAAACTTTATTCCACAGTTTTGCTTTTTTGTTACTTTATAAAGGTTGTGTTGCTTTTGAGACCAGGTATAAACCCGCTGTAAGTGCTTTGGTGCCCATTTTCCAGGATTCAGCTGGGCAGTCTGAGGTCGAAAGCAGGGACATTACTATTTTGGGAATGTCAGCAATGGTAGATAGATATTGCAGAATAATTCAGGTGAGCCTGAGTCTGTGGGTCAAGGCACCCACACTTTGGTGCTGAGGGCCAAGCAGGAGTGGACTTGGCCAGATGAAATATGTGGAAACAGCAGTTCACTCCAGCTGTACCCGCTGTCTTGGAGGGCTTTTGTGGTTAATGCTGTTCCATGTTGTGAATATGGTCACGTAACAGGCCAGACTGGGCAGTGTGTGGGGAAGGTGAGTGCCAGCAACAGGCTTCCACCACCACGGCAAGTTGCTTGGCCTGTAGCCTGCTCCTAGCCTTTTGTGAGAGACACCCTGGGGTAAGAGCACAGCCAAAAAGTGGGAGATGTGAGTTAATGCTGGCAGAGTGACCTTCCCTTGGCTGGCACCCCAAGGAGTCTGTGAGTAGGTGTAAATTTATTCTGGTACCTGTGTTGTGTGCTGCAAGCAAAGCCCCTGTGGTTTATATGCCACCTAAGTCTGACGCTTTGAGCGCATCCACACATGTAGGTTTGGTGGGGTGAGTGGACAGAGTGAGCTGTGTGGCTTCCCGCGTCACTAGAGGAGGTCTAGTAGCCTGCCAGTAGGAGGATTGGGCGTAGGTAGGGATTAGATGGGCACTTCTTTTTCAGTTTAGTGTTTTGGCCTGAATGGTTTTGCCCGCTCTCCCTTCAAAGTGTTTAATACTTTGCACTTTTGTAGTGTCTGCCATGAAAAGATCTTCAGGGGTTTTGCAGACAAATCTTGTCAGGCAGGAGGGTGTACGGCTGTGCTTCTGTAAATAAGGAGTCCAGCATACACAGCGACTTTCCCCTGACCTGGTCTTTCATGTTGGGTTTTTACTGCAGGACCTTCTCCTCCAGCAGTGCCTCTTTGCTGTCCCACTTGACCAGCAGTCCTCTTCTGTGAAGCTGGAGTCAGGCAGAGCCAGCTGCCTGGCTGTGCAAAGCTAGGGTGCATGGGTTTTGAAATAGAAGGTGTTTTTCTTCCTTGTACAGTTGTCAAGCCATGTTGCAAGTAGCAAACCTGTCATGGCAGCCTTGCTATCCCCACCCACTTCAGTGTCTAAGGGGCTGAGATGGAGGATGCTTGGAGGAAATACATTCTGCTCTCTCAATGCCTTGTATTAATCATAAGCAGCGATGTCACGATAGCTAACAAATTAGAGGCATCCTCCTTCTACTTCCTCCGTAGTTCCTGGAATAGACTCTGAATGGTGTCTTGTCTCAAACTGTGGTAAATCAGCCCCAAACAAAGGTGTTATGAGCAGGACTACCCACAGATGTCATGGGAAGAAACGAAAAATTGCAAGGCTTTACTTTTGTGCTATTGTCACAGAACTTCTTCTTTTTCTCCTTTTCTTCGTAAATGATTCACAGCTCTAAGGAGGGTAACATCCTCTTTTTAAAACCTGCTGTCAAAACAGAAAGGAAATGTACAATGCAAACAAAACCCCAAATTCTGTTTAGGTAACAATGACCTGTCGAAGTTGTCCCCAGTGTGTGGTCCACAGAGTTAAAAGTAGCTTCTCTTTAATTTATAATAGGCACATGCTCTGCAGAGTGCATGAGGAAAAAGGAGGAGAGGAAAAAAAAGAAAGGGGAAAAAAAATCTTGTGGAAGAGGGGGGATTAGAAGCAAACTGACAGACTGTTTATTACGCAGCGTATAACTTACCAAATGGCTTCATTTTTCTTAGTGGTCCAGACTTGTCACTTCCATTTGGCAAACTCCAACGCTGCAAAGTCTGAAAGCAGCTATTATTGGCTTCTGCTCGAACTGTGCACAGCTCATATAAATTTGATGTCTGATCTTTTATATTGAGATTAATAAATATTTATTTAAGCAGACCAAATATTGCCAGGCCTTTTCTGCAAAATGTGAATTTGAATGCGGTGCAAGATTTTCAGGTAGGCATGTGATTGCTTAAATATGTATAATTTAGCTTCACACATTTATACCTTCTTTTTTTCTTCTTTTTTTTTTTTCTTTTTTTTCTCAGTACCTCTCTGTTCCGCAGTGCTATATGTAAAATATGTAGCCAGGCATATAGGCAGGGACTGTTATTAGATAATCATGTTGGGAATGTGCAAACCGGTGGTTTAACGTGGAAGAGAAAAAACAAGGTTACTCTTGTTCAGCACAGCATGTTCCTTTTTCTTAGTTAGGACCATCACTCTGGTATATGAAGCATGTTATTTTATATTGTCTGTGTGCACCTTGGACA
>NW_009924040.1:103769-116267 GCF_000696875.1 Nestor notabilis | reverse complement strand
TGCTGAATGTGCCTAAAGATGTTTCTTTAGTTCATCTCCCCTTCTGATTGTTTTCCACAAAGACCAGGCATCCCCTATCGTGGTGTCATCAGTTTAGTGAAAGCATGCGTAGGTGATGTTCAGGGTGCTAGTGGAGGGGTTTGTGCTTAGTGAGGGCAAGCTTTTGGGTTGCTCTGGTGCTCTGTCACTTCCAGTTCTCAGATTTGGGATTGTTTCCCATCATTTTATGCATGCAGAAGTAGCTTGGAGGGGGGCTACCTGGCAGCTGGCCATGCACCTGAGCACAGGGTTTTTACAAGGGTACATGGTGTAGCAGGCTGGTGAGATGCCCCGTGAGGAGCTGGGGAGCCTGCTGCCCTCCTGGCCCCTGCAGCACCCCAGTAGCCTGTCCAGTCCTCCTTCTCACCAGAGGTTTCCCCTTGGCCTCGTTTAAGAAAGAGGGAAGGTATGTGTGAAGTAAGTGGGTGTTGGCAGGGAAATAGGGAAAAACACTCTGGATCCTCAGAGGTCATTAGGTATTAGGCTGTGTTTTGCTTCCAGGAGGTTGCAACTAACCCTCTGCTCTTCCCATTAAACTCCTAAGGGCATTCCCCCTCATCCCCAGTCATGTCTTCCAAGTGCCTGTTTAATAGTATTGGGCAAATACTGGACATGCTGTTCCTGGAAGGACTCTTTCATCCTCTCTGTAGAGCACCTCAGGTCGGAGCTCGGGAGTGGAGGGTGGGAAAGGACTCCTACTTTTACCAGGCTCCCATCCAGGAGGTACTAAAATTTGTTTTGATGAAGGTTTCAACAGCAGGTGAATCACATCATTACTTAATACTTCAGGAGCTGAAAATTTTTGCTGCTGTTTTTCAGGCATCCTTCAGCCTGAAGGATTGGTTCTTCTTTCCTGCAGGAAGACTGGAGGAAAGAAACTCTAGGTATATGGAGGTATATGATTCCTCCTTGTCTTACTAACGGAGTTATCTGGGAGATTCAGAATGTACCAAGCATTAGTAATTTGCCATTCTTTTTTTTCTTGCCTTTAAGACACCTGTCCTGTTGCCTGATAAGGGAATTTATCTATACACCAGTTCTTGCCATCTTCATTGTTCTCCTCTGTGGTTGTTCCCTGTTGCTTGTGAATTTTCAAAGATTTCTTTTTGAAGCCCAGGAAAGCTGAAGAGCTCAGAGAGGCTGGAGCTTGTGGTCTGCATGTATAGGCTATTAAAACTTGTCCTTTATGCTGTGATAACTAAGAAGGTTATATTTTGATCTTCTTCATTCCATTCTCCCTAATGTCTGATATTAGGAGAGTAATTTTTAGCTTTTCCCTTTTGTTTTCCTAGGGAGAAAAAGCAAATGAACAACAACAAAAAATAGTCCCCAAAACATCAAGTCAAACAGATTCTTCATTAGTTTTGTCTCAGAAAATTGTGGGAGGAACTTGATGTGTATTGAAACCTTTCAAACCTTTTATGATAGTGGGAGGGATGAAGAGCCTTCAGCAAGGGCATTTATACTCCTACATCTTCATCAGTGGAGACGGGGAAAGAAGCATGCAGCTGTAGAGTGTGAATAAACTCCTCTCTCCTAGTCCCTACAGCTCTCATCCCACCAGACAGATTGCTGCTATGTGCTCTATCATCACCAGTAGCCTTTCAAGGAGAACGAGACCTCACATTTTGTTTGTACTTAAACAAAGCAAAAACCAACCGATCCACCCTCTGAATTTTCTTGACAAGGTTTCATTGTGTATTGTAAAGAAACAAAGGATGTAATTTCATTTTTCTATATATGCTGCCAATTTTTTTTTTCTATACGTGCTACCTTTAAGGCAGATCTACAGGGAAGGCATTTTTGGCATCAGTAGGTGTGAGTCAGCGAATCTTTCCATCAGTTTACAAGTTCTGACAAAACCTGCTTTTGATGCACACCAGGGCTCGGGTAAGGTGGATTTCTTTCTGCCTGGCCGTCTCTGTCATCAGGAGAACCCATTGGGAGGAAGAGTTTTTTCTGTTGCTTCAGGACAAAATGCAAAACTGGCTTCTTTAATTTGTCCCTATAGATAACATGATGGTTCATCCTGCCCCAGAACATCTCTTCTGTTTTTATTTCCTCAGTTCTGGGTGAGCGTTGTGTCTTTGCAGAGCAGGATTTACATAATCTGGCTATTAGGACAGATGTCAGTTTTTTCAAATGTAACTTCAAAGAAGGGGAAGAATTGAATGTTCTTTCCTCTATTTCAGAGCTAAAAATATTTATCGTATCTTGGGGTTTCTTTTTTTTTTTTTCTCTTTTATGAAATCAGAATATTTAATCTTTTGGTTGGCAGTGCTCCTGGCATTATTGGGCACAATTTGATCAAACCCATGTTTGGTCTGGGTCAGAAAGAGTTTTATACAGCATAACAGCTGTTACCTGCCATTCATTCACTGACTACATGAGATCAATGTGCTTTATTGGGCCAGTGTGGCTCTCAGTTGCAGTGTCCTTTAAGCTTTTCCATAGAACTTGATTCAAAATATGCATAACTAATAAAAGAGCTCTTGGAACAGGGTATGTATGTAAAACCCTGTAATAATTTATGTTTCTGGTTGGTATGCAGGGCACCTGGCCAGTTTATCATGGCTCGTCATTACCAGCCGCTCCCCTTAGATATCCCTGTAGCAATGGGTGCGAAAGCAGGGAGAAAACTAAGGGAGAGGTGGGAAAGAAAAGTTTTAAGTTCTGTCCTCCGAGTGCCAATTTCTTACAATAACACTCATTGCAAAGGGAGGCTGCTCTCATACTGCAGTGTGATTACAGAGGACTTGATGGTATACAGATATTTTTACCAGTTTCTCTGTGGTTCTGAATCTCTGTTAACTGATGTGCTACTAGTAGAGAAACAATCTTTTGCCATTAGGAGAAACGGGATGGACCATTAAGGAATTACCTGAAGGAAAATCTTTCCTCTGGTACAAACACATGTTTAGGACAGCCTTTTTTCCTTTTTTGTCTTTTTCTAGTTGTGCCAACCCAAACTGTGGATATGTATTCATGTGTTGCAACAATTCAGAGACAAATACTGCTGCTCTTATGTTTCTGTGACTCAGCAATAAGCCTTGGAGGCCAATATTTAGCACTTCCATTGCTTTAACTAGGGGCAGCAATGGTATTGCTAAGCTTAGTACTGAACCGCAGAGCTCTGGAGGATGCTCGGCTGTCCGACTGACCAGCCAGCCTGCTCTTACTTCTACTACCCAAACTGGAAAACACTTACGTTTTGGGAAGGCTGCATTTGTGGCCATAATAACATCTTACACCCTCAGCTTTGACATTTGCTTGGGCAGCCATGAATGCAAGTCCAGTGTCCAGCGTGGCAGTAACGCCCTGGTCAAGGCAGCTCTCCAGTACTGGTGCTACTTAAATAAAAGCTGTGGGTAATACACACAGAATGGACACAGAGCACAGCCTGGAGTGGCTGTGGAGGTGGCGGTGGGTGACGGGCAGAGCAGGACTGCTGTCATGCTGCACTGTCCCAGGGATCTTTGTGTGCCAAAGCTGTGGACATATTCACACCGGTGTCTTTTCACTGCCTTGAGAATTCAGAAAAAAAGAGAAAGGAAAAAAAAGTAAATGTCATTGTCATCCAAAGATGATGTCCTGGACTTCCCAAGGCAGAGCTGTGATTTCATTTGCTTTTAAGAAGCTTGGGCTCTCACTGGTGAGGCTGGAGTTTGAGGAGGCTGTGTGTGGGGTTGAGCTGGAGTTGGCTTATAGTATCAGTCCTGAAACTTTTTGTTTTAAATTTAGAGTACTCACCCTTAATAATTACCCTTCTAGGCTTGTTGTTCTTGACCTAATGGAAAGAATAAATTGTTAAAGCAAATTGAAAAGAAGACCAGGACCATAGACTTCAGCCAAACGCAGTACTTCTTTCTCTCTCTGCTGACTTTAAAAGCAGTGCTTTCTTTTCCCATGGTGGAGCTGGATTTGTAGTAATTGGCAGCGAGTTTCTATTGTATGCCTTTTAATTTTTAAGCAATTTGTTTTCACCACAAGTCTCTTTCTGAACAGCTTGCATGGCAGAGTGGGAGATGGTTTTTTGTGGAAAGGTATGGGCCATCATTCCTTTCTACTCACTGTGAGGTATGGAAATATAATTATTGGTGTTTACATAGGAGGAAATGGAAGCACAGAGCTGTTCTGTGTGACTCTGGCCAGGAAAGCCAGGGCAGGCTCAGATGAGAAACACCAGCACCCAGTGCCCCTCTCCAGCCCTCAGGAATGGCGTGGCGTGCAGGGCCAGCTGCCTCGGCAGGCGGGGGTGGGGAATGCAAAGGTGATTGGGATAAAGAGTATTTGGTCAAAATTGTTACCGTTCAGAATCAGTGGTATCATCTATTTAATGCATTATTTCAGGAGGGCGTGGGTCCTGTCTTCTTTTTGCATAGACACTACGTGGGAAGTTTGAAGATGTATGAGATTCCTCCATTGCTGGTTTAAACTGAATTTACCCAAACACAAAGGCATCTCCTCCGTTCTAAAAATCAGCGTACACAGGGTTTTTCACGTTCGAACAGTTGCTAACTTTAATGCTGAGAAACCTCAGCCTGAAAGGAAACCTTTTTATAGTCGCCACGTGAGGGAATATAAATAGATCTGTAGATTGAAGGGCTCTTTCATCCCCTGTCTGGAGCAGCCAGGACAGCGGCTGCTTGTGCTGTGGAGCTGGTGGCTTTGCAGATTCCTTGCAAGCTGGGGAAGCCAATTAAGGGAAAAATAGTTAGTGCTTTAAAGTACAATGCACTATATATGCTTTCAGATGCCTATTCCTTTGCTCTCCCCTCGCCACACCTTTGTGTATTGTATCATTTTATTTTTTTATTTCATGAACAAGCCCCACACTTTGAGCAAAATTGTCATGGTTTTCCGTCTTTGTTTTGCCTTTTTTTAAATGGAAACTGTGACTCATAAAATATTTTAATCCCTGTTATTGAGCATCATTAAAATGAAGATTGTTCCCCAACAGTGTGTTTTTGATTTAAGAACTCTTCATACTGAGTGCTCTCTCTATTGAAGAATGACATATAATAAGTTGATGAAATTAGAAGTTTTGTAAGATACTGTAATCCTAACTTTCTTACGTAAATTAAAATATTTTGTGATTTTTAATTTTCATAGAACCATGTAATCACAGAATGGTTTGGGTTGGCAGGGAGCCTAAAGATCATCTAGTTCCAACTCTCTGCCATGGGCAGGGATGCATTTCACTAGACCAGGTTGCTCAAAGCCCCATCCAACTTTGGCCTTTCTTTGCTTTTCCACATACAGACACCTTATTTGACAATATATGAAGCACATTACTGGTTTAGTTAGAAAGGGAGGTGAGAAAAAGAAATATGCCTGAAAAACAGGATTGTCTTTAAAAAGTGTTCATTGTTCACAGCAGATGTGGCTTAAGATGAGGAAAATGTGTTTCTGAAGGACAACAGGGAAGTTCTTATCCCCTCTGCCTAGTGCATTCCGGTTGAAAGGGAACAGATGCGCATCAGCCTCTTAAATGTGTTCAGCAGCCACAGTGCAGGGGGGCATGGGTCAGGGGGGTGGAGTGGAGGCTTTGGCCTCTGGTGCCCGTGTACTGATCCTGTGCCAGGAGCCTGCCTTGGGCCAGTTTGTGCCCATGTACTGGTCCTGGGCTCAGGAGCTCCTGCTTTTGCTGGGAGAAGAGGGCGGTGTGAGCACAGCTTGTCCACACCTGCACACCATGCTTTTGGGAATTTCTTCCGGGGCTCCTTCTAGGCGGTTCCTTAGGTTCCTTCCCTTACGGGTTTTGTCACTTGTCAGTGGGTATGACAGTGGCCCTAAAGTTGTAAATAGAGGTTGTGTAAAAAGAAAACAAAATTAAAAAAAAAAGAAGAAAAAAAAAAAGAGGCGGAGGGGAGAAAGAAGGTGCAAAGAGAGCAGATGCTTGCAACATCCTGTGCGTTTAGCTAACACTTTCGTTTAAAGGGGTTTTTCTTCTTACCCTTAAAATGCTAAGCTGCTTTAGAGCCAGAGCAACTGTTCAGAAGCTGCACACTCCCAAGTACTATACGCGTTACTGGGAAATGAAGGCAGACCATAAACCACACAAAAGTATAAATCCTTCAAGTTAGCAATTAAAAATACCAAGCTTTTTTCATTTTTTCCCCGCTATCTTTTCGTGCACTGCCATTTCATGTGCAGGAAAGTTAAGATGGAGAATTTTTTCTTTATTTCCTTTAAAATTATCTGCACAGCACTCCTTGAGTCGCCGTGGCTGTAAACTCATAAAGGGTAGAGGTTTCATTAGAAACCATCCAATTTAAAAGGGAACTGGGCGGGAGGTAGGAAACAATGTGAGTGGGTTGCCTAAATTGCTCAGGATGTTGTAAATAGGGCTGCCGCCTTTTGATCTTATGAAGGGTCGCGGAGATGCCATTGCTTTGACCAAAGGATGTTGGAGGCAAGTGGCAAGAAATCACCCACCTTCCATCCTGTTTTCCACTGCCATTACTTGGCTTAGGGCTGGTGTTATTAAGGAGGTGTAAGGAAGTGGCTCAGACAAGGCTTCCCTTTAGGGTCTTGTTGCCGCTAAAGAATTAGAAATCATTGTTTGTTTCTGGTCTGTTCAGATGTTTTATGGCAGCCTGTTGTTGCTTACTGCCTGCTTAGGCTGGCTACTGGCTCACATTAGGTGTAACATCAGGCTGTTGCTTAGGAAGGAGAGAAGAGATGAAAGCTTGTGCATAACCAGAGAGCCTGAATAAAAAGTCAATACTGGGAGATTGCCCATACGTTGTGCAGAGAAGAGAAGTTGCATAAAGACCTCGTGCAGCTGAAGCAGGGAACTGTTTGTACATGTGTATATGCATACTAATATTTAGATATAAATGATAAAAAATGTAATACATAGAATTTTTTCTTTTTCATAAACACTTTCAATTTCTTAGTGTTTTGGTTTGTTGTCTGGGTCGTGTCATTCCCCCCGTCCCCCTAGTTATTTATTTTTAAACTGATATTTAGATGGTGGTGATACTTCATAGGTTTAAATTAGATTGAAGCCTGAGTGAGGGTTATCTCTGGCTTTTGGTGAAGAAATTCAGAGGTAAACAAAGAGCATCCTGTCTCAGCGTACCATTGCCTGTCGTGCATTGCGGAGGCAGAAGTGGCTTTTTAATGCCACCCGCATTCATGGGACATACCCTGTGTAGAAACTGCAGCTTCTTGTGGGTAAGTACTTGTTCCTCCAGCCTCCTGTCCCACCGGGGAGGAGAGCTTTGGTTGACGCCATCTACAAATCTAAGGACTTGGAGTCTTTGCTGCCTGATGGTTACCTTGCCTTTGCATTAGAGCAGTTTGAAAACGCAGCTGACTGAGTGCATCTCCTCTGTGCTGTGAAGGCAACTAGGTTGCTTAAACCAGCTTCAGCTGGGAGCAGGTGGCTGCTGAAAATGCAGTGCTGCAAGTGGTCAAGGACACTTTTAATTCTGAAGTATTGCTGTATCTTGTCTTGTGATGTGAACACCGGTAGCTGGAGAATTAGTTTTGCAATGGAGTTTGGATGTTTTTATATACAAGAGATTCTCTGCATTATTTAGACAACTGGCTATGAGGGAATTAGTTTATGAAAAATAATAGCTTCCTGTTGAGATAATGTCATGTCTTTATAGCAAATATAGTACACTGGTTTCTTAAACATTCCCGCTTGTTTACAGAAGCAATCTATTCAAATATTGGTGAGGTTGTAAACTAGAAAACCTGATGCTAATCTATGCTAAATGCCAATGAAGTTGGGGACAGAAAATATTTTCAAACGTTTACTGGAAAGATACGTATTGGATGTAAACAATCACATTCTGGTAATCATGCTTTTTGCGAGCTACTGTATTTTAACTCGTCTGGGGTCCATTATGGTGCGGTTCATAAACAGGATGGAACTATGTGGCTAATAGCATGAAATGTTTCCTACTTTGATCTAATCAGGAGCCTGTCTTGAGCTGCTGGTTTAGATCTTCATCAGAGGAGAGGAGGATGTTGGAAACAAGTCCTTTAAGTGTTTCTCTCTTGGCAATTAGCCACAGGAGCTCCATTATTACTTTTTGCCTGGATCAGATAAGGTCAATAGCATGAGTTTCCTGCATGAGGTCTTTCTCAGAAGCAGCAGCAGACAGTAACTGTGAACATCTCCATCCTGCAGCTCTCTGTCCTGACAGTGGCCACAGGATGCAGTCTAGAACCTCTGAGGGAGGGGTAGGAAAAGCAGACAAATGACTTCAGGGCCTCTGAGGGAAACAGCCGTTTGACCGTATTGCTTTGCATTCAGATTAATATTTATAGCTTTCAGAAGGTTGGGATGGTGGTGGTAAAATCACAACAGTCGCCTAAGTGGGAGGTCTGTCCACTTTAAAATTATAAAAGTACCAACCGTCTGAAATCCAACTTAATTTTTACTGCATCGTTTTAAGAGAAAGAAAATTGCTTCAATATTGATTAAAATTAGTAGTACCTCCACATATATCTATATACAAATATAAGGCGTTTTTTTTCCCCCCTCTACTTTACAATGATTTTCCACTACACTAAATCTGTGCATCAAAAGAAAATTTTTTAGGGCTGTTAATCATAATCGTGAATTTGTGTGTAGAATATTCCTTGAAGCATACTTGGGAGTTAGCATGAGTACAAGTCCTGATGAGGGATACTGGGCCAGCATCATCTGTGGCAAATGTAAGTGTTCAGTTTTAATAGTGATGTTATCCATTGACTTTCAGCTCTCTAGAATAAACAGTGGAAATGAGAAAATTGTGTATTTGATAATGAGCTATTGATGTGGCAGCTTTAACCTTGTGACCTATCATGCAATTTCTGCTATGGAGTATAATTAAGTTGCCCCATCAAGTGAGGAAATAGTCCTATCAATAAATATATTCTTAAAAATAATACTCAAATATGCAGATATTTTATGTGGTCGTAAACTGTGACTTTCATGAGTATTGCTACAAAGAATTTGATTTGTTGAGGATTATTACTTTCTTTGGTAGAAAGTCCCGACTGAACTTGAGTGAGTCCATGTGTCATGTCCTTCCCCACCCCCTGATGTTTGAGTGCATTTAATGGCAAAAGTGGTTTGAGTTGTGTTTTGTTTGTTTTCTTTTAGAAGTTAGAGCTGTTTTATTTTGTTGGGAGGTTCTTTTTGGAGCTGGAACATATTATGGGCTCTTCTCTAAATGTAGCTGGAGGTAGGCATTTGGGTTTGTGCTCCAACATATCCCATAATTTGGTACATTCCCATTGAAAGTCCAGCTGATGGTTTTATTTGCCTTTATTCCTTCCCTTCTGAAAGAGAGATTGTGCCCTGCTGCAGTGTCCCAGGAGAGGATCCTTGAGTTTCTTTCTTGTGTGAGAGATGTGCCTTGGGATGCAGGAAGGGGGAGCAAAAAAGTAGAAATGTGGCTAGGGCTTAGCTAAGAGTGTTCGTCATACAACATACACACACAGAGACCTTGGTATACCTTAACAAGGTAGAGTTGAGGAAAGAAGAAAACTCATTTTGTAGAAATCTATTTTCAGCTACTTGCATGGTATTTGTGAAGGTTTTTAGAAGTCTTTTGGATCACAGTGTTATTCACCTGTATGAGAAAATCAGACCTCATTTTGAAATCAATGTTTCTAGCTCTCATGGTTATAGAGGGAAGCGTGAAAAATGTCAATTGTGTGGCTGAACCAAAAGGTTAAAAATCCAACCATCCTCACCCCATCCCCCAGGAGCAGAGCCCAGGATATTTTCAGTCTTTATGAAATCTGAAGATACAGTATTAGTTTCGAAACCTTGTGCATAAGTAAGGAATCCTTTGAACAGATGGAACTGGTGTAATAAAATAACATTGAAAAGAAAAAGGCAGAGAAATCCACCAGAAAAATGTACAATAAAATCTCAGTGAGGCGATAAAATGGCTTCAGTCTTTCAACACGCCGATGCTGATGGCTAAAGATAATCTAACACTTGTTGCTGAGGATTGTGGTTTTCTGATGAGCTGATTTTAAGAAATGAGGATATGAAATACTTATAGGATATTGTCCTGTGTCTCTGAAAGGACAGATACCATCTCTCTCATATAAGCTGGTTGAAATTTTAATTAAACTTGAGCCAAAAAGCGTTGCTGACTAGACGAAAGCAAATTCATTTAGAGACTGAAGAGGCTGAGGGTGAGAGATTTCTATGCGAGGAAGATAAGGAACATTATTTAATATGTTTATGCCATGTCTGTAGTCAAAATGTTGATATGCTGAAATCTTTCAGTAAAAACTGTGTTTCAGCTGGGGTGTACTTGTCAGGGAAGTAGGATGCGAAGTGGTCAGAAGGCAGGGAGGGAACACGCTTAATATGGGAAGGAAAATCCGGAGGGGAGAAGAATAATTGTTTCCCCTCCTGTAATGCCTTCTTTACCTCCTGCTCCTTCAGCTGACTGGGTTGTGGATGTGTGCAAGCAAATGCGCTTTAATTTTTGCTTTGGTAGTTCCTCGTCCCCATCCCTGGCTTTCTGTCATACGTGGCTCCAACCTCTGATTTATACTGCACGGCTGCTTGCAATTACTGCTGAAGAGGGGCCGGGGCAGGCTCCAGGAGGCATGTTGGAGGCATGTCGGTTGGCACTGGCCAGGCACAATGCAGCGAAGGATGGAGCGTGGGAGCTGTTGGAGCCTTCATGCCTCTGCTGATAGGTGGTAGAGGGATAACTGACAGCATGCCTGCTCCAGTACAGAGAACAAAGTTTAAGCATGATTGCGATGATGTGTTGAAATAAACTCTGTTATGATTATGCTGTTACAGTCTTGGCAGGCTTACCGTAAACCAGTTTGTTTTTTGGTGTGTACGTGGCTTTTTCTTTTCTTTTTTTTTTTTTTTTTTCATTTGTATGGGTAAGCAGATTAGTTAATGCCTGCCTTTCACGAGCAGAGGCTTTCATCCTTAATGCTGGGGTTAAACTGCATTCAAGCTGTCTGTAGCCTGTGAAGGTCACACTACCATTTTGATTTCCTCTCCCTGCATTACAATAGGTCTGAGAGAGCAACGCAGGCCCAGCACAGACGCTGAGCCTAACCCCACTACTCCTTTCTCTGCTCGAAGGATGCTCATCTACTCTTAAGTTGTCTTTCAGAAAGAGGATTTTTTAACTCAGAACCAGCCCCAGCCTCCTTGTTGGGTTTACGTGTGTGTTACTAAATATTCAGCTCTAAAGGCAGCAATTCGGAAGTAGGACACTTAAGATGATGTGGCTGGAGTTAACAGGCAGCCAATTCCCGTCTGACATGCCTGAGTTAAATGTGTTGCCCTGAGATAGCCTTCTGCTCCAAGGTATTGTGCACAGGATGATGCTGTTACCTTCAACCTTTTGGGTATTTAAATGTGTGAGCCTGGACTGCCAAGGCTACTTTTCCCTCCCCTGTCACTGCTGTCTCACACACTGGCTGCCTGAGCATCTGCCATCCGGTCCCCAAAACCAAATTAGAGCGGTGCATTGTTTTAATTATTTTCTACTTGTGTGGTCAGGAGGTTATTTGGTCTGGGCAGCTCTACGTCAGGCCCTTTTCCTCATTAATACCACCTTGCGCACATCCTGCACCAGTACAGGAATGGTTCAGTTATCCACTTGTGTGGCCAGCTCTTGATACGACACAGTGGCCAGTATTTACAATTACAAGAAGAAGCTGTTGTACGTGGATTATCCTGTATTTTTCTTCAGTGATTGTAATTGCCTACATAAATTTCAACTTAATCCTAGGACTGAAGTCTTGCTAGAAATATACACATAAAAATTCCATTACCCAGAAGTAACTTTGGGTCATTTAGGTTTATAAATGGTATTTATTAAAGAGCCTCTTTTCTGGTTTGGAGGAATCCTGCAGAAGTGTTTGGCTGCAAAACCCCATGGGCTTAAGAAGAGGTGCAAGACTTTTCAGGAGAAGGGAGTGAAAGCTACAAATAAGAAAAATAGTTTTGTCATCTTGTGGGACAAGGAATCATTTCTCATTTGAACAGACAAAACAGATGCTTGTAACTGAAACACTGAAGCTAGAAATACCTCTGCAGGACATTCTGCATGACTTTTAAGGGGTTTATGCATCCTTTCTGAAGGCCAGTGATAAAGGCAACACATGAGAGAGTTGCGAGCAGGCAAACTTCTCTCCAAATCTAAATAGACAAGTGGCAGCTTCAAAAATGCCACTGTTGTCTAATTATTCCTGTGTGCTTTACTGCAGCAGCTTGGTGTGGTGCAGAAGTGCGGGCAGGACAGGGGTTTGTTTCAGACTGGTTTCCATCAGCCTTCTTGATTTCTGAAAAACAAACCCTAAGGGTATATAGGTGGAGTAAAAGAATGGTACGTAGGGGCACTGTGGGCTGAATTTAGCTGGGGCTTCTGGAGCTGCTGTTGCAGCGGTGGCAGCTCCTTGTTTGTAGCTTTGGAGCTGCAGCAGAAGCGAAACCGTACAAAGGACCTCCTCAAG
>NW_009924040.1:90310-103738 GCF_000696875.1 Nestor notabilis | reverse complement strand
TTCCTGCAAGGCATCTGTGCTGGGCATCAATCATGAAAGGACTTGCTGCACCTTCAGAGCGAGAATAGCCACCCGTGTTGGTGCAGGATTAAGCTGATATGCCTCCAAGTCACCACAGGGCTTCTGAGCGTCAGTGTTTAGATGGTACGTTCAGTGTCGGCCCTTTCAAAAGGAATAAATGCAGTCTGTGAGAGTTCAGTATCATCAAATTGCAATTTGAAATGGTGGGGATTTCTTTTATCTTTCGGGAAGCTAAATAGCTCAAATTCCTAGGGCTTCTTTAATGAAGAAGCCTTAAATTTTTATCTTTTTTCCCCATTTTTTATTTAATAGCAGAGTTCCTCTCAAGTATGCTGTTCATATGCCTTAAATTATTGAGAAGTGTGGAAGGGGGGAAAAAAAGAAGAATGCAAAATCTTTGCATTAACAAAAAAAAAAAAAAAAAAAGGGTGAACTTCATGTAATCAGCATGCTGTAGAGCCCGTGGACATTTTGTGGTTAGTGGTGGGACGTGAAGGAAATTCACGCTTCTGCATTGGAGTTACGCAGCCCGGGCTGCACAGTGTGCTAATACACAGCTACTTCTGAGAGAACCGCGTGAATGATGTAACACACTAATCCGTGTTACAAGGAAACTCCGAAACGTGTTCTCCGTAAATTAAACAGGGAGTTTTGGTGTAGGCTTCAGCGTGCATTTCAGGAAAAAAACCCACCCAACAAAAGTGTTTGCGGTTTCTGAGTTCCCGCACACCGCCTCCTCAGATCCCTGCGATGCCAAACCAGGTGTCAGCGAATTCATCTTCTTGTCCATGTGCTCATCACCTCGCTGAGAAACAGGGTGCGACTGGGGAGGAGGCGGGTGTGTGGGGAAGTAGGAGTGTGGAGGTTGGACCTTGTGGGTTTATGAATAACTGTTACTTCCCACTTTATCCAAAAACACACCTGAAGAGTTCAGGTGTGGTTTTAGATAAAAAGGGGTTATCGTGGCATTTCTTCAGTTGGTGTAGTTCATGTATGTATGCTCATGTTAAGGATCCTTGCTTGGTTTTTTGGGGTTGTTTTGTTTGTACGGGTTTTTGTTTCCATTTGTTTTAAATACTGACTCTTGAATGAGTGCTTCCAGTTCTGAAATCTCTCACTGAATTTAGCAGAAGCTACCTCCATCCATTTCTTTGGAGGCTGTGTTATAATCAGCCGTTCTTTCTCCAGTTTGCTCCTGCCAGCTTAGTTTTTAGCTTTTCTTTTTCTTCTTTGCAAGATGCTACAAAATATGTAAGTTATTTAGAAGAAGCATAGGCCAGGTTTAAAAGTACTGGGATGTCTTGGCTTGATACAGCACTTTTCAAAGGACAGTTACAACTTGTTAATGTCTTAGTATGTAGGCTCCAGCTCTCTGACTTCATTAGTTGGTGTAAGTGCATGCTGGCAGAAAGGAAAACTATGTGGGAATAATACAAGTATATTATAGATGGATAGATACCTAATTATATAGATATTTCTGACATTATTATTTTATCAGAAATATCCTTATGTATAGTGCTAGATAAAATATTAAACAAGAAAGTTTTGTGTCCTCAGTAACTAACTCTTTAACAATGGATATATTCAATATATCTAACAATATAAATACTCCATGTAATTTTGTCAGAACATCACAGGTGTTTTCACTTTTAAGGTATTTTAAAAGAAAATGATGAAAACAGCAAGGATTACCTCATACAATTATACTAGAAGACGTTTATTATATCTTGTAACATTGCTGTTTTCTTGGGTATCTTTCCAGATGGACTAAAAGATCTTTTTTTGCCTTTTCAACAGTTCACTGCTGGCTCAGTAGTGTAGTATCACAGCAGCTGGTCTGCTGGTATAGCTTCCAGTAAAAATCCTTACATTTTGAAAGTAAACATTTTGCTTTTCTTAAACTTTAATTTTAAGGCCAAATTTGCCCCAGACCAGCTCTGAAAATCCCTAACAACTGAAGCATAATTTGTGAAAATTTGGGCATTTATACAAAGTACTTAAGCATTGTTAATTATTATTTAAACTGGGAAAGATTTTTTCTTCGATACCCACAAGTTGAGTATGTTGTTGCTAAATGCACTGCAGTCTGAAATCTTGAGTAACATGCTCTGTGGAACACAGCCCCGAAAATACAAGTTTTATAAGGGGAATGTTGGCACAACGCAAACTTTATTAATACTTGCGGTCAATCTGCTGTGATGTTTAAAATCCCTAGTTTCCATGTTACTTTGTAAATACAGCTTTGCTTCATTTGCTTGAAGTTTGACTCTTCGTGAGTTTCGGATTTGCGCATGCTTCTACTTTTACTCCAGCTTTTTTCTTTTAAGGAAAACATGGGGGCATTGTCTAAGATGATGAAGATGAAGAATACTGGTTTTGCCTGCATCATTTTGATTGGCTAAAGGGAATTTGGATATATAGTAAGACAGCCCTAGAAGAGCTTTTTTGGTTTTTTGGAGCCTCTTCAATAAGAGGAGTGTTTGCAAATCAGTCTTGGCAGGAGACTAGACACTGAAACACCTGACACTTCAGTTCATCTCTGTTGAGAAAACATTACATATTTTGAAAGGTAAAAGGTTTCATTAAGATGCTGTGTTCTGGTTATAACTACTTTCTGGGAGGCAGGTTGGGAGATGGTTTGGCTGTGGCAGGCTCCACTGAAAGGCTGCCTGCACTTCTCCTGGCAGCTCCTGCATTGTAAGGTGCAGAGGCATTGGTTGGCCAATTTGCTCAAGAGGGAGAGATTAATAAGGGCTCATTCCCAGGGCAGCTGATGTGATGTCTTTCACTCTTTATTGGACGTGAGTGAATTAAACTGCCTGTATTTCTCTTGTGTTATAAGGACACACGGAAATTGAATTCTCGGTGATGCTCATCACAGTTGCTGGCAAAATGTTGGGGATCCTGTTGCATTTGCTTTCCCTTGAATACAGTGCTTTCTTTCTGCTGGAGGATGCCTTTGGTGTAAGATCAAGCCCACATCTTATCTTTAAGTCCTTCTTCCCTTCAGGGTATCATCAGGCATTCAGCTTGCAAATCCTCTAAATCTTCTGAGGTGTTTTCTTATGAGTGTTTTAAAAAGTTTACGTAATCTCTGTGAGAGAGGCTTCCGCTAAGCTGGCACACCTTGTATTTGATTAAACCCTTGCTTCATACTTGAAAGACAGCTTGGCTCACTTCACAAATCCACTGGGATCTCCTGTTTGAGATACAACAGTCAACTAGAGTGATTGGGTTTTGGTTTTCTTTTTTCCTTCTCCTAGTTTTGGTGTGAGGGAAAGGGAATTGCAACATATGTGCTAGAGAGGGCAAGTCAAGCGAGAACTGTCTCCAGCCAATTGCAAAAAATGGTTTTGGCAGAGCACTTGGTAATATCTGCCATTAGACACGTTGTCAGTGTTTCTGTCTTGCACTTTTCCTTACTTTACCTTCTTACTTAGCCAAGCAGTTTATGCCTAGTAGTCCTTACTGTAGAGACCCAGATGACTTTTGGTAGGGTTTTACATCCTTCAAGCAATCCCTGCATCAGTTCCGTGCATCCTGTTGGAATATACCTATAGGTGTATTTGCTGTGAAACAATTTGGCTCTTTCTTCTGTCTGTCTCTCCTCTACCACTGCAGGGGCTGTATCTGCCAGCATGGTTTCTCTTCCTTCTTTCTTGTGACTTGGAGATTCAGCACTTTGTCTCCATTTGTATTACCATGTCTTCTTCAGGGTACTCTCTCTGTGTTAAGAGGTCTGGGCTTTTATGGGCTAATAAGTGGTTAACTGTTCTGATCGGAGGTGGTGATGGCTGGGATGGAGGAGGAGGAGACGGGATGGTGCTTTCCTCACTGGCTGGGTTAAAGCCCTGATGCTGAAACTCTGGAGCTTCATTCCTCAGAGTGCAGGTGGTCCATGCTGAAGAGCCATAGCCTTGGGGTCAGTACCCAATTTGTACAGCTCAGTCTTACTCAAGTGTGTTTTATTTTAGATGGACTGCAATGCCACTCCATTTTGTTGTCCTTCCCCAAGGAACCGTGACGTGAAGCATGTGGTGCAAGGCAGGTGGCTTGTGGCACCCCTTCTTTCCTCCTGAATTCTTACAGAAAGACTGCAGAGCATTACCTTCCTATGCCCTGCTAACAGTACTGGCCGCTGTCCTCTCAGCTTGAACCTCACATGAGTGTGTGCATCTCTGTGCATGGGCTGTGGTCCTTGAGCAAATTAAGATCACACACTTCTCTTCCAGGTGTCCTCAGAGCCATTCTTCAGTTGGCCAACTTACACTGTTTGCTGTTATCATTGCAGTGTTGTATAATAGGGACTTAGAGGTAATATACCATATAGATAATTTTATATAGATCGTATATATAAAAATATATAAATAGATAAGATGATTATCATCATCATCATCATAATCATCAAACCAGACCCTGGAAAATGCTTATAATGCTTATGTAGCTGGTCTTACCATGTGATGCTGTTGCACTAATTCTCCCTCCATCCCATCAGGTGGTGGTAGTTGTTACTGCACTCCCTTGCAGGTCTGCATACCTGTTTTACTCAGTCCTGCCCTACCATGAACACTCTTGTGGTGCAGTGCGATGGGGTTCAAGTCATTGTTTGCATCTTGGGTGCAGTTTTAAGGAAATGTGTAATGTTGATAGAGATCAGGGATCTGAAAATAACATTTGTTTTGTGTGTTCTGTTTGCTTTACTTAACTGGCAGTGTGTTTCCTGGTCAGGCCCAGCTGTGATGAAGTATCTTGGCAGTTAGGTAGTGAAACAGCTCATGCATCTTGTCTTCTGGTGCTGTGGAAGAAGAACTAGACTCTTTTTTTGTCTCATGAGTTGGAGGAGTTTAGGGTTAGAATCTAGATGATCATTGATACTGTAATTCCTGCTCTGCAGTCGGTGAAAATGTTGGTACCAGACTTGCAGTTGTTATTTTTTTCCATAATGTGAAAATGTGCCTGCTGAGCAGAAAACTGTATGTATATCCAGGGACTCGTACAGAGATGTTTTAACACATACACAGACACGTTGCTTCTTTGTCAGGTTTTTCTCAGCAGTCAGTTGTTGCGCAACTCATATTCAGCCTCCTGAATTTCTTCCTTTTGACAGGGCACCACTTCAGAATGGGTCAGGTGGAGGAAGGCTGTCTGCCCCATATACTTGAGCTCTGGATTTTCCCATGTGCTGCTTTCCCTGTGCAGTTGCAGGTTATGAAAGCCAAGGCCTTGAGAAGAACACTGTTGCCTTTCTGGCGTGTTGGTACTGGGGATTTGACCTAGAAAACATCTGGCTGCTGCTGGAGATAAAATGAGTAGAGGCAGCATGGAGGTGCTCTATGAGTTGTTGGAGTTTCATGCTGGTTGGTGGCCGGGTGGGGGGACCAAGGGGAAAAGGATTGTTATGGAGGATTTGGGATGCCAGTCTGAGATCTGCTTCTTGCCTCCTTACTGGCAGATTGTCCCTCCTTCCTTTTTTATAGTCAGCATTTGGCTACAAATAAATGTAGGAATTCAGCTGAGAGCAGGAGTGCCTCTGTCAGCAACAGCCTGGTTTTAGATCACCTTAAGCCAAGCATGAAACCATACCCATAAGTTTTATCATCACTAGTAGTTTTTCTTCCAAAGGTGTTTATGTAAACGAATTACTTATGGGGGGGTGGGGGTGGAATCCTCCCACAGCTGCAGGCAACAGTTGAAAACAAGTGGAGTTTAAACATGTTTATTTCTGGAAGGATGTTGGGCATTTTGTTTTGTTTGTCAGTGTGGGGAGGCTAGTTTGAATTGATAGGAGCTGCTAAAAGCTAAGGACTTGACTTTAGCCATGCCATGAGCCATCTCTGGAGCTCAAGCTCCAGGGTAAGGGGAAAAAAAAATAAACCAACCCCCAAAAAAGAGTGGTTTCATCATGTCAGTGGTCTGCGTGTGCTTGTATTAAATACAGACATTTTTGTTAGCATCTTGCTTCACTCTAGTGAAATATTTCTCTTCTTTTGAGTGGTGCAAGCACTGGTTTAAATGCTTGTATCTCTTGAAAGACATAAGGAAGTGATAATAGTTTTGCTTTGAAGTGATATATAAAAAAAATGTTGTGAAAGTTACGTTAATGTACGTTACTGGAATGAGCTGGAAAAATGATGCAAGTAGGAAAAGGGCAGTGTTGATACTCAGCCTGTTACTCTTGTTAAGAGCAAGCATACATTTGCATACGTAGGAAGATGGAATTCAGATTTGTGTCTCCTCAGCCCACCCATTCAGTTTGGAAAATCGGTTGGAAAGTAGAAGTATTCCCTTCTCTGGAAAAACCGTGCCTTGGCTGTGTGGCAGCAACAAGCCTGCTGCGTGGAGGGTGCCAGGCACCGTGCTTGCAAATGCAGAGCTGGGGTTTCTCCTGCAGTCAAGACCAATGGGAGAGTTAAGCGAGGAGGTGGGAAATCTCCAGCATGGGTTCAGGGCTTGAAGCGTGAAGACCCTGTGTTGGCCCACTGCTGAGATTTGAACAGAGGGATAAAGCAGAGGCCAGCATAGTGCAAGGAGCATGTGGCCCACATACTCCAGAGCACATAACTGCTGTTAGCAGGCAGCCCTGTTTTACACCAGATGAGGTTTCAGAGCTAAATTCTTCCCTTTAGTCTTCATTACATGAGCCCTTGTAAAACAGAGAGGTGAACAATGCCTAAATATGCTGCATCCTGATGCCTCTTGGATTTATCCATGCGTATTTGGGAATTGATATGTGCTCGGTGAAAGGACCTAATTGGGCAGATGTTAACACCACCTGAAGAACAAAGCTGGTGTGTTGGGAAGGTGCCTTAAAGATGGTTTATTTGTATTCAGGTTGTAGCCAGGTGAGTGTTTTTACTGATACACTGCAGGAACATGAGGCTTGTGTTATCTAAAGGCCCAGACTATAGAGAACGTGGGAGCTATAGAGATTTTTATGTCTGACCTGTGAGATGGTTACAGATCTCTCGTTTTTCTATTTCATTGGTAGCATTGCTGGCAGACAAAGCAAGTTCTCTTTGTTTTATTTTTTGTATTGGTCTTGCAAGTGATGTTTTATCCGACCCTTTAAATGATGGTGTTTGGAGTGAAACTTCATGCCGTGTCGTTGGTCCATCCCTCCAGTATTGAGCAGATGTTGCTAAGAGTAAATGTTGCTTCTCGGTTATCTTTGACAGAAGCAGTGCCTGCTCGACATCGGAGGGTTTAGACTAATGCACATTGATCTTGGCAGGGAGAACACAGGCTCCTTGAGCTCGCTAGGCAGTACAGGCCTCCAAATTGTTGTTTTAACAAGCCAGTTAATTAATAAGCAGGAAATGGATGTAACCCCCGAGGCAGTATGTACTGATACTATATTCTTAGGTTTTTAAAAATAGATGTTGCTTTAATACGTAACATTAAGCACCCTCCATGCTGTTAAGGTCCAATTGGGGAAAAGCTTTTCACCTTTCTTTTCAGACCTACTTCCTTCTGACAGTTTTCACTGCCAAAAATTTTTCTCCCTGTGCATTCCTCCTCTCCCAGCTTTGCATATTTTTCCAAGGAAGCTGTGGAAGAGATAAGACCATTTACCTACTAAGTGGAATGGCGTAATGGGCTCTTTCTCTGCAGCTTAACTACTTACTGCTGTGTAATAGGCTTTTGTAGATTTGATTTTGGTGCTTTACAGATGCAGCACAGGCAGTTGCACAGTGTCCAGGTGTGCTGGGAGTAGGTTTAGGCCCCTTGCTCTTTGGGAAGCAGAGTACCTCCCATGCCACAGCTGGGAAAAGGAGAGTGGTTTCTCTTTAGGCTTGAGACATAGTGATACTTGGATGGGAAAGAGAGCAAAATAGCAGATTTGGGCTTGTGTTCATTTTTGTTTCTCATCAGTGTCTTTTTACACCCCAGGAATGTGTTGGATTGATCTAATCTGCTTTTCATTCAGTGGTTCAAAGCTCCTCTATGTAACTTGGTTTTTGATGGGCACTGTGCAGCTGTAAGATGTAAAATTCAAGTTGTGATACACTTTGAATTAAGAATATTTCTCTGCAAATGGCTCGTATCTCTCCAGAAAATTTGCCCCTCAGTGGTAAGCAAGCAACTGTGAATCTCATGTGCTTGAGAAATAAATCACCTGAGTTTATAAACTAGATTCCTTTCTACAGTCTTGGTAACTTGGTTTGAAAGTCATGACATTAGCCTTTAAGCCGTAGTGGGGGTTATATACCCGTCCAAAGGAAATTAACTTTCGTTTGCAGTTGCCAGACTTTCTCAGTATTTTAGCTGTCTATCCCAGAATTTTGTAGTCCCAGTTTACTAAATTACTTTTCTAAGGAATAATTCAGGTATAGGGTTTTTTTTTTTTATGAGAAAGAGTGAAATTCAGATGCTTGCTTTCATAATGTTTCTCTTTGAAACCCAACCAAAGCAACAAGGCAGGAGGAAAGGAATGAGAGCACTGCTGCTGCAGCCCTGCCATTGCCTTGCCAACGACTGGTGTTTGCAAGATGGGTTTGTTTGGGTTTTTTTCCTTCTCCTCAGGAAGGTTTAATGTGGAAGCCCATGCTTTTGGTACATGCAGCTCTCTAGGGTGACTCTGCCTTCAAAGCATTGCAGAAATGCCATGTTCAAAAAGACTTTTTTCTGTCGGGAGGATACCGCTTGCTATGCTTCCTCCCTTTTGCAGTGGTGGTGATGGGAAATTGCTGACTATAAATCAAAGGCAGGTTTTAATGCCAGGAAGTGCCCAGTGGTGTGCAGGGGGCTTTGGTGTCACCCTGAGGCTGGGTGGATGGCATCCAGCTGGTCGACCTCCTTCCAGCTGACTCTGTAGACCAGGATCTGCTGCTTCCTGGCATGAAGCAGTCGTGATGGTCGTTGGGGTTCAAGGAGGAGGAGGAAACCCCTCTGACCTGCAGGTGTGCCCAGAGCTAGTTGCGCTGCGAGCCGGGGTTTCCCTGTCTTCCTTCCTGGACTGTGCCTGGAGCAGTGCAGCAGGGAAGAGTCACCCTGAAAAACTGGGATTTAAGACTGAAAGTATCAGTGAGCGTTGAATGACAGCAGAAACACCTTAAATACGAGGCAGCTTTAAGAATTAATTTCGGAGCCAGGCTGGATGAAAAAGGAGCAGAATTTCTTATTCTATCGAAACGATGGGGGAGCCACCTTACAGTTAACACCAGTGATAAATGTCGAACTGGTTTGTATTAAAATTGCCTTAATCTGATTTGGCCCCATTAATTTTTAAACTAGCAGAGGAGGTCATTAAATCACAAGTCCCTTTTTTGTTATAAATGCTTGCACCTCCGTGTTCCCTCTGCTTCCCCAGATTCTGCTTCTAATTAAAGCGGTGGTGTGGTTCATGGCTTGTCAAGCAGATTAATGTGCTTTTCAAATCTGTTTTTCTTTCTTTTCTTTCTTCTTCTTTTTCCCCTATAGCTGCCTGCTTGTCTTCCTGGCGTTTTTTTGGGGGTGTTGTTACTGCACCTGTATACAGAGCCGATGAAAAGGTTTTGGCTCCCAGTGTGCAGGCTTGGGAGAAGTGTTGAAGAGCCAGGGGGAGGGGAGAAGAGCTTGAAAGAAATCTGCTCTTCACAAAATGACACATTCATTTGTGTTCTCCCTTGCATTTGAGTGACGTGTTGGCTTTTTCTGATAGCGTGGATGCAACGTGTTTGGGGGTTTCGAAACCTGCAGCCCCTCCCTGGTATGGTTCTCTTCTGTACAGGACCATCCATGCTTTCCCCTGGCTAAACTCCAGCGTGGCAGGTCTCGCGTGTGTCACATTGGTGGTGTATAACTTTTGCAGTACCAGGGGCTGGATTGGCGCCTCGCCAAGGAGCCTGAGGGTTGCACTTACATTTGCATATAAATTTACATAGAAGTTTAATTGGAGATAAATGCACATGTTTTTTATTTATCCAGCTCTGCAAGTGCACACAGAGATTTACTGAAGAAAACCCCCAAAACCACCACCATCACCACCCCCAAAAGAGAAACCAAACAAAACCCAACACACCAAACTCCCTGTCTTCAGACTTGTGCAGGATTAAGGTTATAAATGGGGCTCGGACCCTGTCAACTTGACCAGCACCCAGCAGCTCGTGGCCCTGTTGGCCTGCGGCTTTCTGTCACTGCATCTCCTGCCAGGCTGCAGCCCTGTACGCACAGCCTGCCTTCATCCATCCCTGCTTGCTCCAAAAAGGAGTGGAGGGACCGCCTGACATAAAGCTGCCATGGCGCAGCTTCAGAGCTCTCCCCACTCTTCTTAGCTGCAGGCAGCCTGTGCCGTTGCTGTATTCCTTGATCATGGAGTTACAAGCTGTAGCCCGGAGACCAAATAAGTGTCTTCCTTCCTCTCTTACGTGATACACAGCCCTGGTAGGCTCCGTGGGCAACTTGCTGGAAGATAAAATTAATTTTTGAGTAATGCACGTTGGAAGGAATAATCTGAATGAGACATGCACGTTACTGGGTTATAAATTAACTGTAACTACCGGGGAAAAAAGATACGGGCATCACCCAGCGTGGCTCTCGCAAACCTTTTCATGTTCTATTCCAGTGTGCATCGATAGCCAAGCAGAAATAAAATAAAATGGTGCAGAACAGAACAAAATATAATTATAGAACTTCTGTAAGAACTGTTGTTCTTATAGAATTTGGTGGTCTGATGTCAGCCCTAAAGCGTTTTAATTTTGCTTATGTCTGAGTACTGATGGAATAAAAAGCTGGCCAGAAATGAATCATGCAGTGAACAGAGGGTTGGAAAGTGTGTGTGTGGGGTTTGTTGGTTTCTTATTTTGTTTGTTTTTTTTTTGTTGTTGTTGTTTTTAAAGTGGGCTGGAATTGAAGAGGCTGAAATAAAAAAGTAAAATGCTTCTGAGGTGTCGGCAGGTGGGTTTAATGAAGGAATGCATAAGCCACTTACGCAGGGGTAGAAATTAAAAGTCAGAAGTGTGCGGCATAATAAGCTGTACAGAAGAAGTAAATGGAGCGCTGCTGTATTTAACCTTGCTGTACGATAGGTCGTCCTGCTTCTCTTGTGGCTCCAGGAAGGCTTCTGACACGATCCTTTAACCAGGACAGGGGCAAAACGTGAGGCAAGGAGGCATTTAAGCCAAACTAAAAGGCAATTTCAAAATGGTTAAAGGGAATTTTATTTTCACGGTGCATAATTAAGCTGGGAACTGATTGCCTTCTGTGCGGGAACATCCGTGGCTCTCTATAAATCAGTCTTCATCCTCTGCAATGCACTGTTCATTAAAATAGACAAACAAAAGCTCAAAATGCACGTTAAGTCATTTTATCTTAATCAGGTTCCCTGGTTTTTAATGTTTTTTAAGCTCTGTTTCTGGATTTGGGGCCATCCAACACGGCTGTGGTAACTTGTGCTCTGAGCTGTTAATGGGCAGCAGAAGCTCTCACTGAGAAATTTAGTATGGCTGAGAGTATGCAGAGGGAAGGAGGAAGATGAAAATGTTATGAGTCTGAAAATGCAGGTCTCCTTAATGCTTAAATACATAGATTAGAATCTAAAGAATACAAAGGTTTTGACAGTCAAATGTGCTTTTAAATATTTTTTTAGAGTTTATGTTTATGCATTTATCAAGTAAATTACCGTAATCTTCATCAGCTCACTGTGAAAAATGTTCACTCTCAGACAATCCACATAGGCATCTGCAGTAAGTACATGCAAATCAGTAATGGTATCAACTCTTAGGTTAAACAGAATTTAATTTGCTGGATCAGAGGTAAAAGGAGAGAACAAAGCCACAGCACAAGAAACGATTTAGGCTGTTGATCTTGCAGCTTCTTTCAGATTTCTGATGCAGGGCTGATGCATGTGTTTGGGTTAGAGCAACCTATAGTGTCAAATAGCCCATAGTAGGGTAGAAACTGCAGAAATCTAATGAGCAAAAACTGAAGAAAGCCTTGCCCTTAGGAGAATTTTTATAAGTACAATAGAAGTTCCAGTGGTGGCTTATGAAATATTTCTCTATATCATCGTTGCCAGTTTGATTCGTGTTTGGCTGCAGATACCACCCTCCCTTGCACTATAATTTTATTTTATTTTATTTTAAATCTATGAAGGAGTTTTCCCACCCCTCATTTTTCTCTGGGCTTTGGGGAGGCAGAAAAATCTGTCCCTTCTAAGTCCACCTCCCTGCATAACCTATATTAGAAGCACGCATCTTGGCTGCCTGTGATGCAGAGAGGTGACAATCGTTGCTTGCTTATGTTGCCTACCTACTTGCAGATTGTTCTTTATTGAGGCCAGCAAAACAAACCTGGTTCTTCCAAGGTGGCTTCAGTAAGCCACCTCATGCATGCCAAGTCTAGATTGGGGACTTGAATCAGTGATTCATGAGCTTCTGCATGCCACTGCCTCATTTGGGAGGGCATGAGTGGCCTTTATCCTTCCCAAGCCTGCCTTTCAATTTGTAGTAGGGGTAACGTCTTTTAGGGCTAAAGGTAGGTGCTTCACCATCTAACAGGTGTATGTCTGGTGTAAAGAAAGAATATGAGGGGCTGCATTTTTTCCTCTGTGTAAGTGGATCCAGCCAGATGGCAGGACAGACAAACCATCACATAGACAAAGGGAAGACATCAGTCCCCAATATTTCTCCAACTTTTATGCCTGAGTAGTGCTTGTGTGCAATGGGTGTGTGTCCCATCATGCCACAGGTGAGGGATGGCAAGACCCTTGGGAAAGAGGATGCTGCAGCCTGTCACTTCTTTATGCTTGAGAGACCCATAGGGTCCTCCTCTTTGGGAGAAGGAGAGCCAAAAAAATTCTTCTGGGAAGCCAGGTCTCTGTGTCTCAATAAATGTCTTCTCTAGGCACTCCGCTATGTATGGGATGACTGCCTGTCATGGGTTTGTTTGAATTATAATAGAAATGCCTGGGGTTTTTTTAATTCTTTTTTTTGTTTGTTTGTTTTGTTTATTTCTTTCTTTCTTTTTATTCCCCCCATTTATGCTTCCAAAGAATCTGAATATCCAAGATTCAATCCAAGACGCTTTATGTTTCTGATTTTCAGAGGTGTTTCTTCTTCGGCTTGTACGATGCAGCGATTTGCTGGCACCGTGAGATGCTCCCGTGCTGTCAGGGCTGTTTTTTGTTCTGCTCTGTGAAATATTGACATTCCTGGTGTTGGCTTTTGCTGGTGTTAGCACGCATAGAAAAAATGGCTGATTAAAGGTTTGCCACATGTTGCTCATCTGCGTGAGTTTTCTTTGTTCTGTGACTTTGGGCAGTCCTGTGTATCTGGCAGTATTTCTGGTTTGTGAGAACAGGGTCTGTCTGTCTTTCTTGATTCGCTTGGAAATGTGTGTGGTTTCTTTAATGTAATTTTATTGAACAATTTTAAATGCAATTCATACGTGTATATTATATGTGTATACTTGTTAAAAAGGGGGGGGGGG
>NW_009924040.1:84964-90279 GCF_000696875.1 Nestor notabilis | reverse complement strand
AGGTTGTAGAGAGGTGGTGGGGGGGGGGGGGGGGGGAGGTAGTAATTCTTTCCGGAAGGGGAAAGAAATAGGAAGAAACACATTCAAACTGAAATACTATTTTCCCAAGGGATTTTCATAGCTGTTGAAGTAATTTTTCTTTGTGTTTTCTCTCTGTGTAACATGCATGCCTTCTTTCTTTTAACTCCAAAATGTAAATTACTGCCATTATGTTCTGTATTCCTTAGGATTCTTGAAACATTTGTCTCAACTTAAATGCTAAGTGCCCCATAGCCTCTGAAGCCTACTAGAAACTGTGACTGGTTTCCCAACCCTTTCAAGCATTTCTTTCAGCTGCAGTGGTTTTTTGCCTTTATTTACTCTAAGTACATTTTAGCAACATTAGGCCCGTAGTGAATTTTCCATCACGGAAACTTACTGAGAATGGAGAAAATTGCTTAAAAATAATAATTAAATAAAAAAAAAAATCTGTAACTCACTGGTTTTTGGTGACTACAGAAATTTCCTGATAAAGTTCTGCAGTCTTTTGGCCTTGAAATTTTATAAATTGCAAAGAGCTATTCAGCAATCGGTGTTTCATCTAGAACTAGTGTTCTGGAAGAAAGATCATTCCAGCCTGGTACTTCTACGTGTACCAAAAAACAACCCCAAACCCCCTGTGTTAAAAAATAAGTATTTCTAAGCTCTTCCAGACCTGAGCATCATGTTGCAGCTCCGAGGAAAGTACAGCTGGAGTGACAAGAGAAGCAGCTGTGTTG
This sequence comes from Nestor notabilis, assembly GCF_000696875.1. Lineage (NCBI taxonomy): Eukaryota > Metazoa > Chordata > Aves > Psittaciformes > Psittacidae > Nestor > Nestor notabilis. The sequence continues at coordinate 89,521 of NW_009924040.1, read as the reverse complement.
AAAGGAGAATTGAATGGAAAGATTTAGCTTCAGTGTCTGGGGTGGAAGAGCTTACTGGACTTAAAGACACAGACCAGCACTTTCAGATGGAGTGGAAAGTAGTCGTCTACAGAATTTATCTCTTTGGAAATGGAAAAATGATCTCAAGTGTGTGTGTCACAGATAGATACAATGATGTGAATGTTTGAACCAAGTTTTTGTAGAAAACAAAATTAAAGATTTGAAAGTATTTGTGACCTTAGGACTTGATGATCTTTATGGGTCCCTTCCAACTCAAGTTATCCGATGATCCTATGATCCCCAAGGCTTTTCTAGTAATAAGCAGAATGTGCTAGTCTTGCTTGTTTCATGGGCTTCTAAGTAAAAGCTAACCCTGTCAAAGAGGGTACATACTATGGAGCGCAAAATGAGTAACTTTTCTGGGTGGCTGGATCTGGCTGGGGACTGTAAGCTGTGAATCATTAGGTTGAAATTAAAATCCCCTTACCACCTTTTCTCTTTCCAACTAATTTAGGCAGCAGCATTAGATAGATTATTTTGTTCTCTCTAGTGTCAAAAATACAATGTGTCGGTTGCAAATACTGCAGATTTTTTTAAATGCTTCCACCATACAAAGCTAGATTTCTTCTGCAGAAAAGTACTTTCCTGTATTTTCTATTTCTCAGATCAGTTATGATAATATTTGTAAGAATCAAGACAAACCAATCTTTCCAGAGGAAATGTTATGTTTAACAGGGTTTTCCCCATTACATGTTGTGGTCAGGAGTGGTTACACATCAGCATACGAGTTTTAGCCTCCTTGCTGTAATGTGTAGCAGTGCTACCACCTACCACCTTACCTGTTGGGATCTCTAGTGTCCAGGTCCTACATGGTTACTGGCCTCTCTGTCTTGCCAACAGAAACATTTAGAGTAGGACTTCTGAGGACCTCCTTGTGGCACTATGCCATTTCAGAAGATGCTTGGTGGAAGGTAAAGAAATGTAAGGAATTGATTTGTGCTATTTTTAATAAAGCAGTGTCTGGAGGTACTGATGCCTGGGGGGAAATTCAGAACACTTCTAGATGAACCAGACAGATTCCAGATGTCTTTCCTTTTAACCCAGACCTCTAGCTGACCATGCTTTTCTGGTTAATTCCTTGTAATAAGTTACCTAATTTGGTGGATTGGTGAAGAAAGGCCTGGGGATGAAATGTATCCTCTTTGGAAACACTTTTGTATTTCCAGCAAGTGCTTCAATGTAAAGGCAAGGTTTAAAAGAAATAACACCCCACCCCCCAAACTAAGAAGAGTAAAATTGTCATAGAAATAAAGCTGGATTCTGGCACTGCTCGGCTTTAGAAGTGTAGTTTTGGACAGAGTTTATAGGTTTTGGCTTGCCAGACCTTAAAGTAACTCCTGTGGAACAGCTGAAAAGAAAGGAAGGATACCCTAAAGGGAAATTAAGCCTGCGAAGAAAATGCCAACACTTCTGTCCTCCTCCCTTCCCCCCTGCCCCAGACTGCAGCTCTGGATCAGCTAAACAAAGGAAAAAAATTGTGCAATGGACTCAAAAAAGCAATTTTCAACTTCCAGCTCTGGTTTTAATCTCGTGCATCCTTCTGTGTTTCCTTGCCAACACCTACAGGTCTTTCAAGCGCTAAAGTATGCAGGATTTCCAGTGGTGGTAATCGTATGTAATGAAGTTCGCTTGATAAAGTCATACTTGCCAAGACAAAAAAGCTTTTAACAGCTTTGCCTGAGCTGAACTCCTCTGCCCCGCTCGCTTCCCATGCAGACCTAAGGGAAATGCTGCTCTTGGATTTGAATGTGTAAAACCATATGACAGGCATCATCGGGAATAGTTAAGATACAGTGAGTTGCAATCAGTGGGTCTTCCTGAGTGCATATGCACTTACAGGGTGTGCAGGTCTCTTGGTGCTGCCTGTCAGAGGAGGGGGCTGGCTGGCTTCTTTGGGTGCCTTTTTCTGAGTGCAGCGTTCGTAACAGGCTGTTTCCTGCCCAGTTTGGCTACTGGGCTGATCAAACGCATTTGGTACCCTCTTCATTCATTACTAGTTTATTTTTCTTTTTTAAACTCAGCTCTATTACTACTGAGTAAGAAGTGTATATTCAGGGGAGTATTCTTTAACTTTGCCTGCTTCCCTTCAGCGTGACTTTCTGCTGAAATACTTATATATAATCCCTTGTATCCACTTCCCCTGACATCATGGGAGTATTATATCTGATTCTCAGTGAAATCCTCAACTGATCTCCCTGTCTTCTGCCTTTGACTACCAAAGAGTCTAATTTCATAGTATGCATCTTTTTGGATGTATATGACTTGTCATTTCAAGAGACTGAAAAACATTCCTCTCTTCGCAGCTGTTAAGGTGATTAGTGTGTGTGTGGTAGTTAGTGTGTCTGAGTTTTTCAGTTTTGTACCATGTGTAAGGATTTGCAGGTGAATTAAAGTGTAACAACACAGAATTTGTTGCAATCCGCTTGCAGACTTCTGGTTTTGTCTGTTATTCTAGCAGTGCTAGTGATCATTCAGCAGTAAGGTAGCAGAGGATGGTCGAAACCACACTGCAAAATCCCTAAATTGATTCTTAACATCCTTTGTTTCTAGCCATGTTGTTTCCACAGTAAGAAATCTCTTTGCATTGCTATTAATGGGAGCAGGAATATCAATCAGATGTGCAGGTTGTGCCTTACTCTTCATCGTTTTTCTCACTGCTCCTGCAGCTCCAACTCCTCTTTTGCATATCTTGACCGATCCCGAGTGGCTCCATATCCTATCTGGTTTTCATCTGCCTACGAGGGGCCAGCTCCATGCTCCAGCCTTCGTGCCGGGGTTGGAGAGTTCCCACTCCGTGTGGAACCATGGTTCCAAGCAAGACTAAATGGGAATGTAAAAAGTGTTTTCCTAACTATTCTATGATTCTAAATGCAAGGTTGATTACAGGGGCTGATTTACAGTTTTGTTTATGTGAGAGGTTGGGCTGTTGTTGTACCTGCATTTCCTGACTTGATTGCATTTGTAGCAATGTGTGTCAGTGTAAGAACACAAAGGTGTGATTTCAGCACCGATAGGCATTGCTTACTCTGGCTTTAACCTAGCAGCAGAGGTGTAAAATTTTGAAAGAAAATAAAATGCTTGAGGATGCAGCAGCGTGCGTCCCTGCTTGGGTATGCAGCTGGAATGTGAGCCAGAAGGGTTACCCAGAATAAGTGGTGTTGGTGGTTTGGTAGCTGAAGCCTGTGCTGTCACATCCTTATTGCCACTTTTACTTAAATTAGTTAAAAACCTTTACAAAATCAGACAGGCATATGTGAAGATCTGTCTGAAAGGTTCCTTCAGCTAAGAGTGTAAGAAACAAGTTGCTGGTTGATCGCATGGAGTATTAGAAGAAGTTTCCATACAGCTGGGTCTGGAGAGAGCTCAGCTCTTGGCCACCTAAGCACCTTAGCTTCTGCATTGATGCAGAGCTCTGTCCTCAGGTTAGACCCGATAGATGTTATGCATTTTCTTACAAGTCAAGTACATTTCCAACATGCAATAAAAGAAAGGTTTGCCATGAACTTCTCTGAGCTCCATCAGGAGCAGCAACAAGAAATCAGCTTTAGTACTTTCTTCTTCTAAAAAAACCCAAACAAACAAAAAACAAAACAGATGCTCTTTGGGAGAAGAAACTTGACTGTGACAGTGGTCACAAGACAAAATGGACACTAGTCCCCATAGGTATCGTATTTATGAACTCTACCTTAGAGATCTTCTGGTGTTTTGATTTGATTTTCAGTTTGTACAAGCCAGAAGTGAAAAAGAGACAGCCATAAGTTGTGTTTAGAGAAACATACGCCAAAAAGGAGGTAAATCTATGGAAAATATGTGGGTTGCATTCTTAAAATTATAACATATCTGACCTTAGTTTGCAGATATCTGCTTGCAAGGGCAGACAGTTGCATGTACTGTCTGCAGTTGTGCCATTGGAGTATTTTGGGCTGGACCAAGCATCTGTGCTGTAGGGGTGAGATAGTGCTGAGAATGGACTAGATGATCTGATGTCCTTTCACTGGTTTTGGTGAGTTTTCTAGCAATTACATGCATTGCCCCTCTCCCTGTTTCCTCCTCCTTTCTGAAAGCTAATGCTGATAGATGCCTGCCAAGCTTTTGCAAGAAAATCTGGGAAAATTATGGCAAAGCATAAGTTGCTTCACAGCCGTCTTGAATGCTGTTCTCGGTGGAGGCTGGAAGTACATGAGCAGAAACCCAGTGTGCTCTGTTAGAGAGGAGGAAATCTGGTGGTAGGCCTGGCCAGCTGACAGCCAACAGGAGGGTACGGGCCATGCTTGTGCTACCTGGTGTGAAGAGGAGCAAGGCAAGGATGAGGTGAAGGGAAGAGGGCACTAGGCATGGTGACTAGACTGGTGCACTCCCATCATCCTTCTGCCCTTTGACGGAAGGTTCATAATCCATTGTCACATCTCAAGGAAAGTGGAAAGAGGGGTAGGATTCTCAGAGATGACTCCTGCAAGTATGTGGCTGAACTGAGGAGCGGGTGGGAAGCTGGTGGCC
>NW_009924040.1:59409-84933 GCF_000696875.1 Nestor notabilis | reverse complement strand
GAAAGCGGGTGGCCCCTCCAGGGGGACAGTGGCCAGCAACTGTCCACTGGCTGCTGCATGCCAGGCAGCGGGGAGCACAGTGCCTGGGGAACTGAGCGCATGCGTCCACGTGCAGTCAGGTCTCATTAATTCAGCCGTTCCCGGAGCAACTTGTTTTAATTAAGTCAAATTTATGTCTACGTACACAGTGTGCAAGATGAATCTTTTACTTGTGCCTGGTTTGGTGCAGCAGCCAGGGAAGCTGCTCTGAGAGCATCGCCCTGCCTGTTCCCCGCCAGTGGGCAAGAGAGTGCCAGTGTTTCCAGAGCAGCACCAGAGCCTGATTCTGATAAATGAGTAATTAACCAAACAGCCCCGCTTTTATTGCTCAAAGGCAGCAGCTGGGCCCAGTAAGATGCTTGACTAAAATGGAGAGATGTTCATTCCATTTACTAATTGATTTTGCTTTCGAACTTCCGTAATAGTTTTATTTTCAGCTACGTGTAGCAATAGAGATAAGAGAGAGAGGGGAGAAAACAAAGCAAAAAGCAAGTGAAGCCATTTTGTCTTCTCCTTTCTGGGCTGGTTCCCCCTGTGGAACACCCTGTGGGTGGGCTTATCTGTGTGTAGGGCAGGTTTGTGTGCATCTTACTCCCCAGTAGCGGGGTTCTGGTGAGATGGATGCTCTGCCTCTTGCCTCTTTCTCACCCTATGCAGCTGGCCTCAGGAGTGGAGCAGTGTTGTAGTTTGTCAGTGGGATGGGTTTCTGGTGCTCAGGTTCAGTGGCCTTTTGGACACAGTGGCCCTTGGAGCTTGTGGCTTGCTTGGAATTTGTGTGAAGGCACAAGGGGATGAGCAAGTCTCTGTCCCCAAGAAGTGAAATACTGATGACCTGCATCTCAGGTGGTTTTAGCAACTCGAGTTTCAGCTTAAGCAGAAGTAAGCTTTTATTCCTTTACTCTCTGTCAAGTAAGTAGGGAATTATCATAGCATACAGTTGGGGAAATGAATTCATGTGGAGTGTGTGAGATGTGCTATGGGTGAAAACAGTGGAAACCTTTTCTACGAGTCTCCTTCTTCCTGATATCCCTCTGTGCTTGATACCTCCCCATCCTGGTCCAGGATACTGCTCCAGCTGCGGTCCCACTACCTTCCATCCCCAGTCTTGGTGCAATTCGGGAGCCACTTTTTCTGGAGTTTTGATGTTACTTTTGATGTCTGTTGTTCCCTGGATGTGGCAACTCTACAGTGTGAGCATGAGCACTCACACCAACTTCTTCTGGCTGTACCAGTCACTGTCATAAACTCAGCCCACTGCCTGGGTGGCTGCTGATTATCTCATGAGCTTTGGCCCATTCTCAGTGCCTCCAGCATGCAGGATCCTCTGAGGCAGATGCTAATGCCTGCAGCTGCAATGGATGGGTCCCTCTCCCTAAGCATTGCCTAGTCCCAGTTAATTTATGTGTCTGGGATCTTAAACTGTTTTCTAAATTAATGTAAGATTTATTACAGAACCTGATTGTGGTGCTGTCAGCATCATAGATGGTGCTGTGTCCACTGCTTATCCTGGACCCAACCATGTTTCTAGCTATTGATGTGTGCAAAGCAAAGGGGTGATTTCAGCAGAGGTAGGCAAGCACGCATTAGCTTCCGCTAAGTCCATATAAAAGTGATTAATTTGGGGGTGAAATTGGACATGACGTTCAGCAGTGGCTTACTGTACACAACATCATAATATTACGTGTTTCAATGTCTTGAATGCTTAATTTGTTAGACTTACTTGTGCATGCTCAGGTGTACGCTTCTCGTCTCCCAGCGCTGTGTTGCCTTACCCGAGCCTTGCTCTCCTGCTTTTCCCTACTCAGTGGGGCTCCACTTAGAGCACACTGTGCACCAAAGGCTGATTATTGTCCAAAGGTAAAACTCGTTCTCTGGGTTGGTGTTTAGCTTAAACTGAAAGCTTCAGGCAGCCTTCTCTCACCACAACATTTTTTTTTGTCCTATTTCTCTTCAATTTTTTTTTAGCTGGTAGGTATTTCATGTTTCTTACCTGGCTGAGGCAAAATCTGTTCTTTTTGCACCAGTAACCTTGTTTGTTCATTGGTTTTTCTCTTACTGCCCTGCCCTTTTCAGTCCCTTTGGAGGTGAATTTTGAGCTTTTTTGTTTCCCTCTCCGTTTTCCATGTGCCAAAAGTTTTCAGGTCAGAAACACATTGTGCAACAAGAATGAGGGGTTTTATTATTACAGGAAGGAGTTGTGGGTTTTTTTGTGGGGATCTTCCCTGATTGCCATCCCTGGTGAGTTACGGGACAGAAACAGAGGAAAAAATGAGCAAAGGGAATGACTGATTTCAAACTTTGTTATTTATGCCTTTTTGTCCTCCTTTTCATGGCCTTGATCTTATATATGTATTTTTGGTCTTGGATTCGAGTTTTTACCCAGTGAGATTTGCTGTAAAATCACAGGAGATTGTTTAACAATTAAGTTACTTTTCAGGATTTTGATGTTCCTTTTTTTTTAATCTACATTTCAAAATGTTTCCAATCTGTAAATCACTTTCTACCTCTTCGTACTTTTGGCACCATAACTTTTTGATGAGGTAGGTTGGAGCACAAGAATCCTAAGAGTTAAATATTTTCTCTTCCCTTTCCACATCTGAATGTCCCAGCTTTATTCTTGCATATTTTTTTCTCCTTTCTATCCAAGACTGACTGTAGAAGGTAAACACTGGGAGAGCTAAATGAGATTATAGCATCACTTTGGTAACCTTCCTTAGTGAATGGGCAGTTGATCTGCCCATAATGCAAAGCACTTAATGTGTTGAAGCATCTAAGAACGCAACCTACTAGTTCAGCACTCAGAGTTCAATTCCCAGATAATAACATTTATTTATAGGGAATAAAGAGTTAGGTCTGCGATGGCAAAGTAGATATTGTCACTCAAAGCATGGTCTTTTTATTAACCTCAGATTTATATGGTTAAGTAATTGTTGTATTAGTAGCATTTCTTGAGTGGTAAGGAGGAAGAAAAATAAGACAGATGTCTGTGAACAATGTGCTGCTTGTTTATTTATCTGTAGTAGGCTGTGGCTAGTAAATTGGCCTACTGTCGCAGGGCTGTGAGCAATAGCAAGCTTGAGCTCAGCTGCCTGAAGCTTGAGATGCTTCAGCTCACAGGCAATGCGTGTCATGTATTTCTTCATGTGTACATCTCTCCGTCCTTCCCTGTGCACAGCAAAAGGTAGGGAAATGACTTGTGCAAAAGTGCCACGTACTGAATCTTGGTTTTCTTAAATATGCCAGCTGACAAAAATTGTTGATTTCTGCTGTTTGTTATTTGTTTATGTATGTCTTTGACTTTTTGTGGAAGCAGGATGTATTTCTCCAGAACAGAAATGCACATCTATTTAATGAATGCGTAGCTTGGTAGTACCTCATACAGAATGCTTGAATGTACTTTGTTTTCTTAGTATGATATTCTTCAGATTTTGAAACGAAGGAAAATCTTGCTAGTATTTCCATTTCTACTTTGTTCTTCCAATTTCCATAGTATTTTAAATTGCAATAAATTTGGAATGAGGCTAAAAGCTTGTTACAAAATAAGACAGGAGGATATTCATAAAAAGGAAAAATATTTTATCTATCTTCTTCATGGACATTTTCTTAAACCTGAAGTAAATATGGTGAAATAGAGTGAATTTCTATTAAGCAGGCTCCTCTGCTTTCATGTCACGTACCAAACAGACAATTGATGGCGTATTTCCAGCTGGCAGAGCTGTCGAAAGGTAGCATACGACTTCAGCTCCATTTTTTTCCCCCTTTCAACATATGATTGTGCAAGTCTAACTAAATTCATTGGAGAGTAAATATTCATTCAGTATGTAAAATAAAGAATAAATCTGCGAGTTGGATTCAGTGAGTAAACAGATTATCGCACTACAGGGTTTTCTTCAGTACAGTGGGTGCTTTAGACACACAGCTTTTTCAAAGCTGATGTGATGATCAACTTGGTATCAACTGTTGCAGTCAATACAGAGTCCCATAAGTCTCCTTTTTGCTTTTAAGGGGCTTATTTGGGGAGGAGGGGAGGGCAGGAAAAAGGGGTTCGCGTAGTGAGTATTTTCTAATGCAGCCTGTTTAAATCCGTTGTCTTTTTCAGAAATAGTGAAAAACTTCACCATGTTTTGGTGGCTGTTATTTTTTTCGACGTAAGGTACTTTGTCTGGGACTAATAATGGTGTTTGCGTTTGCTGCTGGTTGTGTCCTGATCATGTTTTCCCAAGCATTAGCTGCTTGTCTGAGCATCGGCAGCTTCTCACAGCCTTCCTCTTGTAAAATAGTGGGAGGTGATAATCTGACCCAAATAAATGAGTGACAAACTCCACTTGTGTGGATGAAATCCTGCTTTTCCCCTCTGGCAATAGCTCTAGTACCCCTGGGGCTATTGCACTGCCTGGGGGCATCGTCGCATCCTGGGAGGCTTCAGAGGGCTGAAGCAGACTGCATCAGTGCTGTGGATGTAAGGTCTGTGGGCACCACTGGCTTCCCAAATGTTGAGCAGAGACTTACTATCAGACTCCGTGTTGGGAGTATATACCTCTCGGTATAGACCAAACTGGTTGTGGGATATTTTAAGAGCAAGGTGCATTGCACTAATGCTTTCCCCATGAACATTGTCACCTAGTGAAAACAGTTAACATCAACCCAAACCAAGCTCTGTGACTGACTGCATGTGGTTTAGTTTAGTCACATACCAGAAACAAAAAAAATAATTGAATTGCTCTTTCTTGACATGTACTCCTTGAATGGAGTTGGTGTAAATTTAGTCAGTTCACTTTGTTGAGTATCGAGAGCAGTGTGATATGTAAATAAAGCTTTATCAGACGAGATAGATTTAAAATTCCACAGTTGGCGAGGAAGCGTTAGCAGTATAATATAATACAAATATTTACACAGTAACTTCTAAGTCTTCAATAAGTGCTTAATATTTGAAATATGTGTTGTGAAAACATTGACTGATTAAGCTGTACCATTGCTGCTACATCTGTATGCAGCAACTTGCGATGGCTAGGATGCAGGAGTCGCGGGGAGTAGTAGGCCACGTAGCAATGCAAAGGCATTTAAACAGGTCCCACCATTTGTTCCTTTTTATTTAATTAGGATTCAGCACAATCTGCTCTCCAAAGGCATACGTAGCTCCATCCCTGTGTCCTGTTGGAGCCGCCACTCTCAGAGGCTCTTGCATTCCTGTAATGTGACTGGATGTAATCACGTGTGTGGTGCATCTAGGACCGCTCCAGTAGCAAAATCAAGCTACCAAGTCTGTGCCTGCTCACAACAGGGAGTGTAATTATCACTAGTCTGTCCCTCCTCCTTGTATCTGTCAGGGAGTTTTGATAAGGAATTGCAGTGGATTGTAATGATGGATGGTTAATCATTTGCCTGCTTGCAGCATCACACGAGTGGTGCTGGGCTCTAGCCAGTCTCCTCGTTTTGCTGGGAGCGGGGGCTGGCGGCAGAGGAGATGCTCTCTTTGGGTGGGCGTATCTGCCTTGCCTGGTCCAATGTTGCCTTCAGCCTCCAGTTCCAATATTACTCATGAGTGAACTTACAAACCAGTGAAATCAATAGACTGCAAATTAAAATAAACAGAAACACAGCTCCTAAGCTTGCCTGGGTGATTCTCTGCTGCCACCTCATTTGCCAAGAGACTGCTAGAACTGATCCATGCCTAAAAACTTACTGCTGCTCTCCAGTTCTGTCTTTGGGGTTGGTTGTTTCTTTCTTTCTTTTTTTTCTTCCCCTTTTCTGGTTATTCTGTTTCAACTTCTGCAAATGAACTTTCCGCAGAGTGGTTTGGTACCTGCTTCAAGTGTGAAGATTGGGTTGAGTTTATTGTAGGTGGGTGGGTTATGGCCTGTCCTACAAATCACAGGCTGGATCACTGTCTGCCTTCAAAACCATTACTTCACTGTGGCTTTGCTTGATGTGACGTTAGATATGACTTAGCCAGTTCCTGGAAAGTTCTGGCATAAACCTGCTGTTGATAAGTTCTGTGCTGCCTAACCCCCCATGACGATTTAGTTTCACTAAAACGGTCCTTTTCCACAGAGAAGCTGACAGACAGCTTCCTTCTAGCCCACAGTCTTTTCCCAAGAGAGGGGTGAAATGGTGTGGCTGGTTGTGCAGGAAACCCAGCCCAAATAACAAAATGCTGTCTCTTTTCCTACTGCAGGCTAATGCAAACAGCCAGCAGCTGACACTAATGATGTGTTGGGGAGGTATCTACCAGCCTGTGCCTCTGCCTACTCTCTGGGCAACTGCCTCTGTCAAGGCTAGAGGTAGACACTGCTGCGTGGGATGGAGGGGCCCACGGAGATGCCCTGAAACCCTGATGTGAACAGGGTGATTGCAGTGACCTTACCTTGGTGCAAATGAAGAAGGGTTGGGATTTGCAGAGAGATGATGCAATTCTTACAGTGTTCGTGGTGTTTTTGCAAGGCTAAGAGCAAATAATCTTGAAATGAGCTGGCAGTTTTATGATTGGGTTTTATGAGCTTTTATGATGTTTATAATCTGACACTGAACTTGCAGTTTAAGAGGTGAAAGGTTTAAAGGAACACAGTAGCAAAGGTGTACCACTGAATTACTTCTGGGTGTAATTTTAACGTACTTCTTGGATGCTTCCCTGATGTGGTGGGTTTGCTAAAAGCATGGGCAATACAGTTCAGAGTGTGTGCCACTGAGTAAAACTGGCTCTGTCCTTATCACCTGTTCAACATAGTGAAGAATTTAACAGAAGGTATTATTTTGTCCCCTCTAGGGAATGGTGTGGACAGGAGCTAACTGCCTTGTGTAGTGTAACTGCTGTGTATAGTGTAACTGCCTAGGTTCAAAAATGCAGCCTTTGTGTTTCTGTTTAAGTCCTAGCCACAGAAATACTGTACGTTGTCCATGCCCACTTGTTCTCTTGGGGTGTTCTTCTGATACCAGTAAAAATCTGAAGTCCCCTACTATCTTTAAACTGGGATTCTTAAATTAAGACCTTTTCCCCCATGGTACTTTTGGAGGAAAGGAATAATTTTATCTGCTCCTTGTCTTGCAATTCTGCATCCGCTTCTTTGATGGATGTGTGCTTCAGAGGTCCTGCCTGCAGATGTTTGCATACATACAGCACAAGCCTGTTCTTACTTGAGCTACACATTTCTGTTTTCCTGCGTTATCTCATATTGCTCTGCGGGGCTCGGTGAGCAGCAGGTTTGCTGCTGGCTAGCTTTTCAAGGTTTGTGTTATGCACAGTACTGTGTTTGTCTCCTGGTTCTTTGATTTGTAATGTTTTGCCTTTGATTGCTGCAGAAGGTATAAACAAGCCTGTCAAAAGCCTTGTTTAGCGCGCAGATTCTGTGGGGGTGGCTGGCAGCCTCAGACCCTAAAATAGCTCTAGCAATGAACTGAACGACTTAAAACCCTGAGAATTTAATTTGATCTTTCTTGTTGCTTTAAATATCAGGACTGAATGAGGATTTCTCTAACAGAACAGAAGGTGAACATGTTGGTATGTGACAGTAATAGAAGGGTCCAGACCTGCTGTCATTGAGATGCTCTTCTGCAATCAGAGGCTGGGCTTGGCCTCCGGGTAGCAGTTCCTCTACTGTAAGTCTCCCTGCCAGGGGAGGGGAGTGCTCTGTCCTCTGATTTTACAGCGTCTATGGGGGGTCATTCTGAAATGCTTCCCTAGATCCTGTTGTGGGATAGTCACTGTAGGAAAACCTAAAGCAGTCACTCATGTTTTTCGTGTCTGTTTCATGCTAGCTTCGTGAAGGAAGAAAGAAGGAGCTGTAATATCACCCAAGGGTTCTTTGTGTTTCTTGTCTTTCTTTCTTACATTTTCTTTTTCTTTTTTTTTTTTTCTTTCCCCTTCTTCATATAGCACCATGCAGTTTGTAATATCATAGCTGGCGTTTTCAGTTGTGGTGGTGTGAAGGTAACAATGATTTGGCTTCAACGTGCCGTAACAGCTGCAGAATTCATTGGAGCTTAGAAGCCTGTGAGTTATAGCTGTGATGCCATTTGCAGCTTTTATGGAAGAACTCTTAAATTTGTGAAACGTGTTACTTTTTGAAGTGCATTATATTTGTAATTTGAATTCTCTAAAATCCTGTCTGAGAAAAAAAAAAGCTTTGAAAATCCCCCTCTGCCCGCTAAAAACATGGGGAACTCTTACCAGGCAGGGAAGCAAGTCTCTTAAATTGAGTGATAGAACACATAGATGGATTTGTAAGTGCTAAAATGTCAATTAGTGCACTTAAAAGCTTAATGGTTGTCTTTGATGTGCTTCTGATATCTTCAGTAAAGTTTGAATGTTGCCATTGATCAGGGAGTGGAGGAGGAGGGATGAGGGAATTGAACACTAACCCAAACAGTAGTGGAGCCGAGGGGCTTGTCTGCAGGTCTCTGGCTGCAGGAGCTGTGCCAGTGTGGGCGCCTGGCACCCTGCCTGTGCTTCACCCCTGCCCCAGCCCTCTGCCACATGGCACCCACCCAGGCTGCCTGCCCAGAATCCACAAAACGGAAGGAAAAGACATTGCACCGTTATTTTGAAAGTTCTCATGTAGACTTGTTGTTAAAAAAAAAAAAAAAAAGGAAAAGGAAAAGACCATGGAAAGGTCAAAGCTTATGGTTCTGGGTTTTGCCTATCAATTTAAACCAGATCTGGTTGTTGTGAAGCACACCTGTGTGTGAAAAATCACTCTGTGCAACTAGGAAAGCCTGCTTCGCCCCCAGAAAAACTCCCAGCTGCCCTTTATCTTCCTAATTTAAGTACTCAAGACTTGAGATGTAGTGTGGCTTCACAAATCAGGCCAGATCTTAGAGTTGCTAGTAGACTTTTGCTCTTCCTCCTCTGTCATGTTTTAAAATCTATCAAGAACTGAAGCCTGTGCGTGGCAGAGCAGCTTCAGCCTAGTTCTGTCTGAAATTCTTTACTCAGGTACCCTGAACAATCTGCTGCAACTTCAGGTCCAGGTAATGGCCTTTACCCTCCCCTGGCACTGGTTATTTGGACAAATGTTTTGTGGCTCTTCTGGGAAGTTTCTGGGATGCATTAATCTGATCTGTTCCTGAGTGGTTGCCTCACAGAGCAAATGCCAGTTTTATTATTTGCTTCCCTGTGCTACTAAAATACTATCAGTTGTTTGCTGGGTAGTATTTTGGAAGTCAAATGCATTTAATACTGAAGGGTGAGCTTGGTAAAGGCTTCAGAGCATAGGTTTTCACTGATTATATAGCTTATCTTCTTGCAGAAAATTTGCTGATATAAACTAAACTGACCTGAAAATACATTCACAGTAGCTTTAGTCTCTTTGTATGTCATCTTCAATTGACTTACGAGTGAAGAGTTGTAAGTTAAGTTTACTTCTCCCAGCTTCAATGGATGCTCCCCCTTCAGCTTTAAGGGATAGTCCGCCAGTTGGGAATGTAAACAAGGACAAGAATTGTCTGCTAAAAATCTAATTTTTGGGGTAGTACATCAAGCAAAATCAACATGTCGTGTTCTTAGCGCAGTGTCCATCAGTGTGTCCATCCCAGGAGGTTGTGTCAATACAACTGATTTAGTTCCCCATCTGGTTCAGTAAAATTGATTCAGGCCCCAGTATCCTGAGATTTCCCAGCAATAGGTTTAGCATGTTTGGATCTGTCACTACCCTTCCTGGGTTTAAAGATCGACCAGATGGGTTGTGTTTTTTTGTTTGGTGGGGGTACTTTTTGAGGGTGGGGTGTTCCGTTGTTTTTCAAATCACTACTGTACTCCTAGAAAGCAGGCAGATGAGCAGATAATCTTCCTCTTACTGGCAAGGCTTCATCATCCAGGTACCAAGGTCCTACCAAAGAAATTATGTAAGTGCTGACCTCCTGTTGTGAGGATAGATGTTGAACACATCAACGGTACTCCAGCTTCTCTAAAAAGTACCACTGACCTTTCAGACACTATGAGATGCCAAAAAATTGGATAGCTTTAAATTCTTGTAGAAATATTGAAGGCAAATTTGTAACATACTGGTTGTGTCTTTCTCTCTTCCCTACTACCTTGACATTATTTTGGCATGCAAAAGTGGTTGGTATTTTTTGAGTAAAGGATCGATCAGGCTTGCTGTTTGAGGGTAGAAAAATGTCTTAAGATAATTGTAATGTGCAGCAGGATTGGATTAGCCATATTAAACTTCACATCTGTAGGTCTTACTAGCAGACATTTAAACTGCAGAAAACGCTTTTTATTGGACCATATTCATATGGTTGCATACTGGAGCTTGAACACCTTATAAAAACATGAACTGAATCAAAATGAAATTAATTAGAAAGAATATATTTGAATTTAATTATCTTGAGCTGCTGAATACTCTTTGTGCATACTGGGTTTTATGTGTCTGAAGTGTACTTGGTGGAGAGTTTTAATTAGAACTGGAGACAGAGTACGAATATTTGGAATATGAAATTTATAAATGGCAGCGATTTTCATCTAGGAGTGCAGAGGTTTTTCGGAGCTCACTACCATTTCTCGCTTCTCTTTTCCCTTCTTAATAAGCTACTTTTATGTTCAAATTAATACCAGATCCTGAAAAAGAAAAATTCCTGTCGTGGCTCTTGGGTCTTCTGCAGCATGATCAGAGTTGTCAGATCCACAGCTGCAGGAGATATTTTACCTTTGTGTTTAATGGCTCGTACTACTCTGTTCTTTGACTCTTTGACAGTACTATTTAACTGTAAAAGTTCAGGGCTGTGGATGGCACAGGACATGTGGCTGCCTTGACTACTGTCTCAGATGTCCGACATGCCAAGACTCAAAGAGATGATTTGGCAGCTGCCCAGCAGACTTGTATAAAGGCTCAGTTGGTGGCCAGAAACCCAGGCTGTCAGAGTTGTGTTATGCAATAAATTGTTTTTCAGCAGAAGTTTCTAATCCAATTTCAGCTGCAGTTGTTTAGTAGTCTGTAATCAAAGATAAGTATACATTATTTCGTGGTGTTTCAGAGAAGTTAAGATGTGCAGTGTTGAGTGTCCCCCATCAGGTCTGTTTGTTTGATTTTCTTTTGAGAAGGATTTAGACCGGTTCACCTACATGGGAAACGATGCTTAAATTAATTTGGTTTCTGCCCGGGAGGCATGTATCTGTATACAGCATACCCTTTCAAAGGTGTGTTTCAACGTGTGTTTTAGGAGATGTTCCATTTTTTTGAAGAGAGCATCAAGTAAGGAAACTGTTTATCAATTCAACTCAGAGCTTGAGCTTTTGCTTTTACATAATTGTCTACAAGTAATGGTCAAACAGAAAATAGTATCTTATCAGGCTGTGACCTACCTGAAACAGTGAAGGCCCTGTCCCTCTAACAGATATCCACCACCACCCACAACCCCCCACGCCCCCAGGTGTTTCCCTTTCACTCCCCTAAAGTGAATAATTCATTGTGGAGAAATGGAGTATGGCTCATCTGAATGCAGTGAGATCTTTCGGGTTTACAATAGTTACATTACAGCAAAGTGGTTTTAATGTCCTGAATACCGTGTGTGATGCCCTCTCTTTCTTATATCGTGGCTTGGTGTTATGATGGGCTTGCATCCCTGCCAGCATGCATTGCTGCTGAAAGGGGTGATCCTGCCTTTCTCTCTGCCCTAGCAGTACTTCCCTTATGGCAGTGTAGTCAGTAATAAGGGAGCTGATCTGGCTGAAAATGATAATTTTTCTTGTCTTGGGGAAACTTTGTCTGTTTTCCCCAATCAAGCTCATCAAATGGCCACATAAGGGTTAGTGCTGGCATCACAGTTAGGGCAGGTGCATCCCACGTGGTGGCAGGTGAATTCACATAAGCTGGTTATAAAAACTGCACTGCTAGTCTGAGTAATTATCTTGTATCTTCACACCTCCTTCTTCCAGCACTCTGCCACCATGGGCTTTTTGTGGCTTGCTTCTCTGTGCTGCCAGCTCCCATCAGAGTCTGAATCTCTCATGCTCTGCTTGCAAAATGGTTGATTAGATTCCTGGTCTGGCCTAAGAAAGTCATAGCTGTGGAGTGAGAAAGTCATTGCTGTCTGTGAGAGGTGGTTTAAGTCCTGCTTAATTTAAGTTGATAAATTTGGAAATTTTAGACCTAGCTTTACTCTGAATTTGAGTTTATCTTGGCAGACCAACATGGGAAACAGTTGATGTCTTGTAAGCTTTCACTAGTTTCATATTGAGTAGTATTTTTCTAGATGTGCAGAAACATTGCTGAGTCCTCTGAGCTTATGTAAAAGAAACTATTAAGACACGAACCCACTTTTTATTAGGTGTTCATTTAATGTGTTCATTATTAGGCCAAAGATAAACTTAGAAGCTGTTTTTTAGGCCTCAATTCTGGGAGCCTTTATGAAGACAGTAGTGACTTGTGTGTGGCAATTTTGACAGTAACTCTCTTACCCTAATGTATTATTGCAAGAGCAGGTTGAAACTCACTGGGCTCAAAAGTGCCCAAGGCCTTTAGTGACCCAAAAACCAGAACGTTTCTCTCCCATGCTGCTCTTAGAAGAATTGGGTCTGAAGGGAGGAAATGCAATCCCTGGTGCAGCAGGAGACTGCAAGTGAGCGTAAACCAATGGGAAACTGCAGGGGATGAAAGCTGTAGGAGAAGTGCTAAAGCAGGAAGAAGAGAGATTTGTATTTTCCTCCATCGTTTCTTTGCTGTATTAAACATTGGTTCTGCTAGTCAGCAGCTGTAATGTAATGTGAGTTCTTTGGGGAAGTTTTCTGGAAGCATGAGGGAAAAAGTTGCTATAATTACCAGATACACTTAAATGCTATAACGGAACCATTAATAAAGAAAATTTCCCCTTTCTTCATGTTAGTTAGCACATTTTTAAAACATGACCTATTTTCCTAAACAGACAGAACAGATTACATTTTCCAGAAGGCATGAGTCACTGTACTATAAAGTCTCCAAGCCGTATCAATCTTCATCAGCTCAAGCCATTCATGAGGTTTTATTTTTTCTCACTGAATATAAGCAGTTTGTTTTAAATGAGAAACTGCTACATCCTCTCTAGATACTTAAGCTTGATTAAAAGGTTAAATATTAAATAAGTGTGAACTTTATTCTGAGAGGAGAAGGGAGTGGGGGGACCTTGATAGTAAGCAAAAGATTGCAAGGATGTTACTGTGGGTATATATGGGTATATCCAGTTTGCACAGTGCTATGCTTGGCTGTAAGAAGTCCAAGCAGCATGATAGCTGCCAGAAGGACCCAAAAAATCTTTATTTATGTGGCTTCAGAGTCTGGTTTCAAATCATTACCCTAGTAGTTCAGGCTTTTACTGAGAAGAGCTTCTGCCATCTGGATGTGGAAGGGCCCACTTACACGAGGGGTTTTCCCCTGCGACTACCGTGTGCTCGGGGTGGTGAGAAGGTTGATGGGACTTTGCAATACAGTGGAGACCTCTGCCAATGCAACAGGGGAAGTACGTGTGTTAATACAGTGCTTTGCACTTTCTCATGAGGTTCACGCCGTGCCATATGTGAGGAAGTGGGCTTTGTAAATGAATAAGTGTGCTAATTGCACTTAGCAGTGCTAACTCACCCAAGACTGCACAGATCTCTTTCAGCCTTGGGACGCATCTAGGTTTTCTGCCTATTTCTTAGGTCTGGCTTTCAGAGGAAAACCAGGTATAACTGTTTTTCATTGATAATATACAGCCAAAAGGCAAAAATCTGTTGCAGGTCTTGCATCTAGTAAACAAACATTTCCATCTTGGTCCTTCAGCTGCAAAGTAATTTATATGATCTCTGAGAATGTGTTGTCTGTTTTTCATGCAAAAGACAGATTTTTGTTTTGTTGCTAACTAAACACAGAAAAAAACACCCTTTGAAATAGTTCTCCTTCAAAAATATCCTTGAGGAAAGGGTAGAAGCTTGTGGTTTATTTTTCCCATTGCTTCAAAATGACCTTCTTACGTCTGCGGGAAAGACTCTCTGGGGGCTGTTGAACCATGAAAGCATATTCATTTAGGGCATTGGGTGCCACAGTGATTTTAACCGAGTGTTGGCTGCAGTGCTGGAAAAAATAAAATGAGGGGGTTTGTGTTTTGTTGTTTTGCTTTCTGCAACCTGGCATAAAGAATGGGGTCAGGAGATGCGTGCTTGGGAAAGACCCAGAGAGAGCTGGAAACATGCCAGCCACACTGAGTCATAACACACATGCTTCTAAGTATCTTTGTACCTTACAAAGTCCTGACTTTTCAAATAAAACCATCACTGCTGTTAAAGTATTTACATAGAAGTAAAACAAACAGTGTGGAGTGCTGTGTGCGTTCTCCCTTGTTCCAGTCCCTGTGAACTGTGACTCCTGTTTGCTTAAGGCAAGGCTGGGCCAGGCTGAAGAATGCCGTATCTTGCAATGAATGGACGAACGGAGAAGCTCGAGTCATGTGTACGTGTATGCTTCTGCTGTTCCTCGTGGAGCAAAGCAGCATGCAGCAATGCCCCATACTTCAGGCGGACGTTTCATCTACCTAGGAGGTGGCATAGAGCCTGCCTCTTGCTTCTGCCTGCTTTGCTTTTTGGGGTTTGTGTCATTTTTAATAAGAAGGCTGCATGCAGGCCATACATACAAGCTGGGCAGCTGAATTGCAGTGAGCAAGCTGTAGGTGAATGGTGAAAGGTACAGGTGGTGCACATTTCGATTTCATTGAAGATACATACACATTATATATTGATGTGCACTATGTCTTGATATCTATATATGTGCTTATATATTAATATGTATATCAATATGTATTTTAGTTTATCTACACCCACATTAATACATATGTAATGTATGTTAAATGCATTCTATACATTTAATATGCACTTAACAAAATCACACGTGTGTATGTATATATTTCTTCCCAAGTTAGTACTATGTGGCAGTAGCCTGTTGCACCTTTCTACAAGCATCACCTCTACAACTGTAGAGCTGAAGCAAGCTGCCAACCAGCTAGCGTGAAAGAGAGCTGCTCTACTATCTGTGAGGTAGCATCCTTTAGAGGAGTGTACTGCGTAGATAAATGGAGGTTGTGCTCCTCTTCCCCATCCCCTCAGAGTGAACTTCTTGACCTGTTGCTTGGATGCCCTGGTTGCTGAAGTTCAGCTATAAAAGTACAATGTGTGGTTCCCTGAAACACCGTAACAAAGAAGGTGACATGTTTTGTTGGGTTTGTTTTTTTTCCTTTTTCTAGCAGTTTACAGGAAATGATGCACTTCTGTTTCTTGGTTCTGCCCCAGGGCTTCCCTGGTTGTTGGCATCTGTTATTTTTTCAGTGAGTTCATAAACTAATCTTATTGTCAGATTGAGAAGCAGAAATCATCTCGGCTGACCTGCACAGGGAGACCTATGGGCTTGTGGTGATGAACCTACCGTTTAAGACATTACTTAGTCCTTTTTTGGGTCTAAGTCAATAATGGACAATCCATTAGTTCCCTGTAAGTCACTTCAATGGCTAATTACTTGCACAGTTACAGGAATTGTTCTTTAATTCCATCTAACATTTTTTTGAAATCGAGTTCCAGCTGTTGTATGATATTACACCCGTCTCTGCCAGCCTCGGGAGCCATCTATTATCAAATTTCTACTCCCTCTGGACGTATTTAAAGGCAGCAATCACATCAGACCCTTTGAGGGGTTTGGGGTTTTTTGTTTGTTTGTTTTTGAGAAGTTACATAAATTAAATTCCTCAAGGTGTTTCGCTTGAGGATGTTTCTGACAGGTTCAGGGTGTGTGTATGTTGTTTTGCTAAAGTGAGATAACTCTTCCAGTTGTTGGCGGTGCAAGCACAGAGCGGGGCACATGGTGGCTCTCCCTTCACTGGAGTGCCAAGGCAGAGATGATCTGACCCATGTAATTATGGTTAAATGTGTCGGGAGCTGGAGCTGTGTCGCCGGTGGAGCAACAGCTCAGCTGGGCTCCGAGTCAGCTGCTCTCTGGCTTGCGGCTGCTTCTGTGCCGCGGGCTCGAGGGAAGACGCCATCAATGGTTGTGAAACCTTTTTATTGCTCCTGCATGGAGCGGGTGTTGGTAGCAACTTAGTCCTTGATTTTGCTGACCTTGGATAATGCAGTGTTGGGGAACTCGAGGACCTTTTTTCAAGCGGAGTGCTGGGTGCCGGGAAAGCCCACAACAGAGCAGGGTAGGCAGGGCAGTGGCTGCAGCCTCAGCACAACTGGGCTGGTGGGAGCTTTGGTGTGGAGAGACTCCCCCACGTGTGTTTCTGTTGACAGTGCTGCTGTTACAGGAAGGGGATGAAGCCAGTATGGTTCATCTTGAGTTCAGCTCCGTGAACTGGGCGTGGTGTGAAGTGTTGCTGTGTTGCTTCAGGGGCTGCTGAGGGGGGTCTTTGTTTCTGCCTTCTGGGACCCATCTCTTTGCTGGTGGCATTATGGCTGCACTGGGGAAAGTGGGAGGGAGCATCTCACGTTTGGGCACCCGTGTCCCTCCGAAAATTGGGGGCTGGGTTGCACTCCATTTGTTTGCGTTTCCAGCACTTTGCCTGGGGAGAGGGAGATAACTTGAGGCTGTTCACAGAAATACTTTGAGAGGGTGGCCTAGACCACAGGCCCCTGGTGTGTCATGGTAATCTCCTTCCCTCCTCCAGGCAGGACTGTAACTGGTGTGTCCCAGGCCATCGGCTGTACCTGACAGTGGTCCCTTACCTGCTGTCGTCGGCTGCTTGGTCACCACATGCCAATGTAAAGATCAACCCTGTCAGCAGGTTTCACCCCCTCAGTACTGAAATGGCGAACGCTGCCGTGTGCTGCTTGCCGTGAGCTGTCCGGCCAAAGTGGGTTTAAGTGGGATTAGTTTGTTTGTTTTCTCTATGTTTTGCTGTATTTTTAGCAAGGATAAAAGGGCCAGTGGGGCCAGGAAGCAATGGGTGTTTTCATGTAACAGGGTCTGGTGGAGGAAGGCTTTATTTGTGGCTTCAGGACAGGCCTGGTGTTTCACAGGGAAGCAGCCTGAGGCTGGCAGGGCCTCAGGAAAGCGGAGTGTCTCTGAGTATACCTTACATTAACTGGGCTTGATCGTGACACGTGTCTTGTGTGCGCCTGGCTTAAAGTACATATAAAAATACAGGGTGATGGTTTTGTTGCGTCTTGTCAGGGTTTCTGTGTAACTTGTGTAGGCTCAGAGTCCAGGTGGTGTGCCTGGCCAGGGGGCACTTCCTCATCTTCCTCACTTTTGCTGCCCACTATATTAGGAATTTGTACAAATACCAGTGAAGGGAGCAAGCGGTGTCTGCAGGCCTGTTGTGTCCGTAACACCACGGCTGCTGGAGAACAGTTCCCTTGAGGATTTAATGAGTAGTTCCGGTGGAAACAGAAACGCATGCTGTGTCACCAGGCCCTTGGTGGTGGGAATGTGAATGGGGCATCTTTGGGCAAGCTTTGTTAAAACTGTGCAGGCTGCAGCCCTCTCTCGTTTAGTGTCACTTCTGGTTAGAGCTGAAGTTGAGTTGGCAGCAAAATGGTAAGCCAGAGTTGTTTGCGTAAACCTCTGTTGACAAAATAGCTGAATGTACTAGTCTTTTTAAACTGCTTGCCTGGAGATTGGAGATTGTTATTTTTCCTTTCTGGTTGCTGGGGGTGTTGGGTTACAAAGTTTGCTTTCTTGGCCCAGAGCTGCCTGTACTCTAAAGCTCCCTGGGCATAGCTCAGCCTTCTTCAAAGTATAGTAGCTTGTCCCTCGTGTGAAATGCACATCCTGCTGCCAAAACACTGGCTGCTTTCACTGCACTCATTGTGTTGCCCTATTTTTTTTTTTTTTTTTTCTTCTTCTTCTCCCCAAGTAATTTGCCATATAGGGTTGATTTTTTGCAGGGGGTTCGGGGAGTGCAGGGAATATGATGCTTTTGATCACATTTCAGCAGCTGAATTCTAGCAAGTCACTAGAGGAGCAAAGAAAAATCTATCAATGGTTGCCCTAAACTGCTGCTTTTTTTTTCTTTTCTATTTTTTTTCTGCTTTTTAAGTTGATTGTGTTGGTCACTTCTTTGACACGTGGGGTGGTATAAACTCTCCTGCCTCCTGGTGGGAATCGCTGATGGGGCTTTTGGGGTTTCCAGTGCTGTGTGGCGGTGTGCTGTGGTACATTACCTAAATAAGGCCTGCCTAGAAATGTTAATCTTTTTGCTTGGCAATGATGTAGCCCTTGAGGAATTCAAGGGCAAGAACGCTCAAATAGTGATTTTTATTTATTTATTTTTATTTAAGACCCCAAGACAATTATAGGGCTTATGAAAATACGATGACTTACCTGATCTCACTTATGTCTTTATATCAATTTGCTGACTTAATTTATTTGAATACTAAAGGCTTTGGGGAAATGCTTTTCCAGGGAATTAATCTTTTAACTAAAGCAAGTACTAAGTATGACATTTACTAGTATTCCTTTTGACAATATAGCATTTGTCTCCTAATAATAATACAATAGAAAACATATACCCCGTGGGCCAAATTCTGCTTGGCTTTACCCTGAGGTAAAGGTAAATTCAGAATAACTTCATTGTTATCAACATACAACTTCATTGTAACATTGCAATAAATGCAAATTACTAAACTGGGGGGAGGGGGAAATCCTAAAAGGCATAAACCAAGGCCAAAAAGGCAACAAAAGAAGTTGGTTCACAAAACCTCTTAAATTTCTGCAACATTCAGTTTAGTGAGGTCCCCCTAAACTGTCTGGGAAGAGCCCTTCCTTGCTGGGATAAATTCCTCTTTAAGGGATTCTGTATGAGGATTTTAACAATTAAGTTTTTCCTCCTGTCTAACCACCTGGTACAGGGCTTCTGCTGTTTGCACGATAATGTATTAGAGGGACTAGTGCTCTTGTCTTGATGATAATACTTATGTTTCTGTTCTATGTTACAGCTTTTTAATTTTTTTTTTTTTTTTAAATTAAACATAATCTGTGTAGCCCTAGGCTTTGGGGGTTTGTTTTGGTTTTGTTTCAAGTGCACACAACTAATGTGTCTTTTCCATTTCCATTTTCTTTAGGATGACAGCGATGGGATTCCCTGGTCAGAAGAGAGGGTGGTGCGGAAGGTCCTTTATTTGTCTCTGAAGGAGTTCAAGAACGCACAGAAGCGGCAGCACGGTGACGGCATTAGCGGGAGCCTCAAGGCAGTGAATGGTGAGCTGCCTCTGCGGTACCGCTGGAAGGACTCTGTCCTTTTCAATGTGGTGGTTCTGCTGTAGGGAGGAAAGAGACCAGTGCACCACTTGGCATGTACTGCGCCTTTTTGATCTGCACAGAAGAAGTTGTTTCTGAAGTGCTTAAAATGCCCAGGTTCAATAATCCATATGTTTCAGTTTCTGGTGAACCGGTTGAGATCAGGATTGGGATCAGGCAGGAGGACAAGGGACAGGATGTCGCTCAGTAGAAAAGGAGGCACTTCTGGTTAGACTGCTCCCTGATGTGCTGAGTATGTTGATAGAGAAGGCATCCAATTAAGTATGATTGGATTCAGTTGTCCTGGGGAAGGACAGTCAGACAGAATTTATCTACTCTATGTCATTTGGATTCAAGAAACTGGCTAACCAGGATCTGTATCTCTGGAGTGATCTGAGTCCACACTGTTTGTTGTCCAGAGGCGAAGTAGCACAGATCTTATGTAAAAACACTTATAGGTTTGAAAGGGCACAAACACTGGATCATTGGACTCCCCTAGTTTAGCAGTTCACACAGCAATTGTTGAAAGGTTTAAAAAGGAGATGCAGACAAGCCTGATGGCAGGGGCTTGGAAAGAGTTTAATTTTATGTATTTAAACCTTTGGCCAATTATTATCTGTTGCTCCCCCTTCCCTTACAGCTTACTTTAAAAAGCCATGGAGTCCTGAGAGGTGAATATAAAGTGTGTCTCTTTCAGATTCACTCCCTGACACAGGACCTTTCCTGAAAAGGCTTTGTCATGCTAGCTTGAACCTTGAGAGTGATGACTAGCAGGATTCAGATTTCTGAGCAGGCTTATGGTTTTCTCTTCACTCACAAGAGCTTATTTGTTTCTTTGTGGAGGTTTATGGCAGTTCCTTTTAGGGATGTGCATAACTATACATGTGCTAATGCATTAAAGCAGCAGCTGGGTGCTTACTTGGTAGGTTATTCATATTTATATGTAGCTTGACGTGGTGAGTCAAATTTCACTGCATTTTCACCAAGTGTTATTGCCGACAAGACAAAAAGCTAGGGGAATGGCTGAATAACTACAGGTAGCATGATAAAGTTACTGTATTATGTAAGCAATTGCAAACTCCTTAATGTGATTAAAGAAGACCTCAGACTTCTGAGTTCAGTAAAAATATCAAATACTGATCTGATGGGAAGGGACATCTATCTTTAAGAGCAAGCCATTAATAAGCTTGGAGGTGTTCACAAAACAGTGCTGGCTTTTTTTCTTCCAACACCTCTGCATCATTGATCTTCTGTCAAACACAATTGCTCTTGGAAAAGTTTCTTATTCCATTGTGGGGGGTTTGTTTAGTCAAAGGAAAAAAGTCTAAAGGCGTGAAGCACAGTAATTGTGTGTTACGAGGCTTTGGTGGTGTGCCAGGTTACAGGATGACTGAGGTTTGTATGGTGTCTAGTTTTTCCAAAGCTTAGATAAAAAGTGAGTTGGCTGTGAATACTGTGTTGATGCAGGTACTATGCCACTGGCTTCCTGTGGTAGCCGCACAGGTGGCATCCTCAGAGCTTGCCTCTCCTATTGAGAACTGTGGTGTTCAGTGCTTGTTCTCCTTTGCATAAGCAGGTGATCGGGTTTTTTGGGTTTTGGTGGTGGGGTTTTTGTTTTGTGTGGTTTCCCCACTGCCCCAGCCAGAATGATATTCTGTGTTACTCTTTCTGTTTGCTTAAATAATTTTTCAAGTGTCCTGTCTCAGTGCTGCTCTATTTCAACATCACTGTCCAAAAGGCTGGTTTTTTCTGGTTTTTTTTTTTTTTTTTTTGTTTTGTTATTTAATCCACTGATATTTGGAAGAATGTTTCATTATACAGAGAAAAAAAGATTTGCAAAAGGGAGGAGGATTGATATTGTACAGTGACATCAAGAAAATCTATTTAAACGTGCAATTTGTTCATTAAATCTTAAAAAAACCCCAACAACCCAACAAAAAAACCAAAAACCATGGCCATATATTTGCAAATCCACAGGTCTCTGTGTACAGAGGAAAAAGGTCATCCTAAGAAATTACTGTGCTATTCTGAAATCAGGGAAATGTAGTATTTTAAGGGTGAGCCTTAGATACGTGATTTCATACTGTTTGAATAAAAAGTATTTCCTTGCATTTGTCCTTTGTTCCGACGTGCAGGCCACAAGCAGTGTTTCTTGCACGTTACTCCTAAAAGTAGCATGCAGTTAAATACAGTTTTACGTGAGTGGTATCTTTATTGATACTCAGCAGCCATAACTCTCAGGGAAGGCATCTGGGGGAATCTAGCTGAAATAACCTCAAGTTAAAGGTGGTCAGTGTAAAGCTGGGCTTCTCTGGCTTGAATTCTTGTTAGGGTGCTTTGCCTTGCAAAATGTAGGGTTTGTGCTGCTAGTGAACATGAAAGGGTATTGCTTCTTCAGCTGTTGAAAGTCACCTTCTAGTACCTGGCAAATTTAACTATTTCCAGGAGTGGGAAGGAGGGGTCTGAGCGGGGTTCAAGCTCTCTGAGCTTCCTGCTCAGTTTGGAAATGTGGTTTGGTCTGACGTACTTCTGGGAGTTTAGGGGACTGCAAACAGCTAGGTAGCAGGATTTGATCTTAGTGCCACCATCTGTAGTGCAGACAGTTTCTTTGTTCTGGTTTTATAACTCTCGTCTCTGAAATTTATTTATTTATAGACTTGCAACATGCAGTTTGTTTCAGTTGAAAGTACTTATTTTTGGCTATAGAGGAAGGTAAAATACTCACCCTTGCAACTGGTGTCTTTAAAAGAAGTGTTTGTGGATTTGAAGTGGCTGAAATTGCAAAACGTGCTACAAAAGTTGCTTTGCCAGCATTTGCCAAGCTACAACTAAACGTGTATGAAAATGATTGTCAGTGATATTTCAGCTGGTGAGTACAGTAGTATTGTTAATGATTTTGTAGCTGGAATAATGGTGCCTCTTTGATTGATAGTGAGAAAAGCAAGTTAATTTTAAATGTGAGAGATGAACCCATTAACAAGAGTCTTTTCTGTATTAAAGTTTCTGCAGGCTCTAAGATGTGCTGGTGGTGGCACAGAGACAATTAACTTTCATGCCTCTCTGAATAATAAAAGCAAAATAAAATTTAAAATAAATAAATAAAAATTCAAATGACTTGTGGGGATTATATGTATTACAATAACTTGGCTGTCTCCACCTCGCTATTAAAGATATTTGTTATCATGAAAACAATCCTGCCATTTTCGGTTTGTGGCTGAAACCCTGTTTCTTAAGCATTCCTGATTAAAGTAGTGAGTTTTTGTTTGGGGGTGGTGGTATGTTTGCAGGTCTCCTTACTCCTAACCTTTTTTATATCTCCTTTTCACCTGATAATTTTTGCTTACATGTTTGTGCTGCCAGTTATTTGTCATTCTGTTTTTCTGCTTTCTTTACTTTTATTCCCCCCTCCCAGCTAGAAGGATTTCAGAGAAAGGTGAGAGGGTGTGTTATGGCCATTGCATCAGTGGGTATATTGCATGCATGTTTATGTTCTAGTGGAAGGTGTCCCTGCCTGTTGCAGGGGGTTGGAACTAGATGATCTTTAAAGTTCTTCCCAGCCCAAACCATTCTACAATTCTGTGTTGACACTAGTTATTTGCAGAGTACAGAATGACACCCTACAGTATGCCTTTGTTTGCTATGTGTTCCTCTCCATCAATGGGAATATAAAATCTGAGGGAGGTGCTTCTGCAGGTTGTCAAACCCTCTGCAGCCCTAAATGGGATACTGGAACTCTCTCTGATTATGGAAACAAGGTTGTGTGCTGGAAAACCCAGAGGGACCTCTTTAGTGATTTTGATTACTGCTGCCTGTCATTTGTGTTAGGAGTTTAAGACTAGGGATTGGTGTTTGGAATAGTGATACTGGTTTTCAAAGATCCTCGTCTAAAAGGAAAACTAATTCCCTTGGGAAATCGTTTTCTTCTTGTGTAGCTTAGAATGTGAGATAAGGCTGCAAAATGGGCAATGAAAGATGTAATTATTGCTTGTGTTCTGTTTATGAGAATAAATCCAGTATCCTCAGAAGAGTATATCATAAAGAAAATTTTTATGATGTAAAATCTTAAATTCCATTTTCAAAACTTTGTGAAAAGAAATTAGTGACACAGCTAGTGTTTTGTGAGTGGAAGAAGTGCCAAAGCTTGCTTGTTTGTTTAAGGCGGTTAGTTAATCTACAAACATGACAAAACAGACTTTAGAATCATACAAGCGGATAGTGCATTTTCACCAGGTATACTTTGTCCTAGAAAGGTGTCATGGCAATTTGCAAACGTGCCAGCTAGGTTAAGCTTGTGGCAAAACGTGATCTAATTGGGGAAATCAAATGCACACGAGGGAATGCTTTGGTTCAAGACAGAAGTTGAAAGTCTTGCTCGTATAGTAAATAGAGATGAGTAAAAATATGTAATTTTGCTATTCTGAGAGATTTCACCTTACATTTAGGGTGGTTAAAGCGATTTATTCATTTTATGTGTGCTCTTTAAACAGAAGGAACAATGTCAGCACTTCGATGGAGGTAGTTGTGGTCCATGGACAGCTGTGGTGCCTCTTCCTCCCTAGTGCTGGTCTGCTCCTGCCCTCAGCTGTTCACGCACAGATGCTGAAGTAACTTCTGTTGGAGTTTGCTGGACTTTTGTTGCTTTTTTCAAAAATGAAATGTCTTTGCACATAAAGGGTAGGAGCCTCTGAGGCAGCTTGTGGTGGGACTGTGGTGCTGGACCCAGCAGCAGCAGCCTGCTCTGACTGCTACACTGGCTGGACAGGCTGGCTGGAAATAGCTGGTTTTGTCATTGCTGCACAGGGATTTCTGTCTGTTCCCCAGCGGGCCATGTCAAAATGGAGGTCTGCAGTGGTAAGGTGAAGTGGGGCTGGGTTCATCCGTCTCCATCTTGTTGATGAAACCTCTTTTCCTTGGCCATGTACATGGTACACCAGACATCATGTAAAACTTGCGACAGATGTGGTAGAAGTACCTAAACACAGCTAAGCCTGGTCCTTCAGTGCTATGCATTATTTGCCAAAAGCTAAATATTTGAGAGTAGCAGCAGCAGCCAGCAGGGCAACCACACCTTCTCTGGGCTGAGGCCATGTCTCTTCTTCTCTTCCCACTTGCGCAGATGAAAACACAGCAGCCGTCAGGGAAGTACTGTTGCCTCAACTGCACCCCTATGTGCCCAGAGCCACATATGCCCTTCTTTTGTCCCTGCCGCAGGCACATAGGCTGGACCACCACCCAGCCTGTAATTTTGAACAAAGTAGCCCTCTTCAATCACTGTGATGGTTCAAATATACTTGTAACTTCATCTCTCTTGGTTTTGAAGGCTACAATTAAATATGGGAAGGAGGTTTTATGCTAACGTTTGTCCAGGGAGCTTTTCATTCCATCAGTGATGTGAAATTGCGTTTGTTGACAGTGGGTAATGTCTGTCTGTCTCCTAAGCTTTAGTAGAAGATGGTAAGCATGCCAAGGACCCTTGTCTGTGAGTGGATTTTCAAAATGCATTCACAGAAACAGAAATACCTCTTTCAACTTTGCAATATTTCCTCTTTACATTCAGAGTAAACAGCCTTTTTGGCTAGTTTTAAACTGTGATTAAATATAGAAGTTTTCAACTAAAAGGTTCGGAAAATAAGCATTTGAGCAGATTTACCATGGCACTCAACATCACTTTCACTTTGGTGCTTGCTGTCAAGTGAATTTAAAGATTAACAAATAAATAACAGGATGTTGGGGCTGGGCTCCTTTGAAAATTTCCAAATCTCTTTTCCTTGCGTTGTTTGTTGGTTTTTTTTTTTTTTTTTTAAGAACAGAATTAATTTTTGAGCCTGCCAGGGTCTCACTCGTTCATTGGCTGACACGGGCTCTTTTCGCCGTTTCCATCATCACCACTTATAAAAATCCTGCAGACCAAATGACACCCTCGGTGATCTCTATGCAATTTGATTACGTCCAAATTGTGCTCCTGTCTTAATACAATTTCAGTGTTTGGCAAGACTGCCAGAAAATTTCCTCCTGCAGGACACCCGTCATCCTTTTTCTCTCAAACATAACAGAGGTGGATATTTTTTTAACCAGGGAAACAAAGGAATTGTATAATTAATTTTCTTAAAACTTCATTTCATGGCCATCTAAAAAGAGTTGCTATTGCCCCTGAGTGCATTTCTAGTCAAAGTAATTCTAAAAATAATCTTGCCTCCCTGCATATTGCTAATTGTAGGTGAAGGAAAAAGAAAGCAGCATTGAAGAATCTGCAGAGGCGCGTGCATAATCTGTAAGAGATTGAGTTACTGTAGGTCTAAAAGAAATAAGGTGAGGAAAG